>NW_027476470.1:0-218126 GCF_051020955.1 Megalopta genalis
TTTCACATGGATTTGAAGCTAACTCGTTTGTTTCGCATGCTGTTGAAGCTAAATCATGTACATCACATGTATTTGAAGCTAAACCATTTGTATCGCATGGAATCGAAGATAAGCCTCCTACTTCGCATTGATTTGAAGCTAAATCATGTGTTCGCATGGATTTGAAGCTAACTTGATTGATTCGCGAGCAGTTGAAGCTAAATCATGTATATCGCAAGTATTTGAAGCTAAACCATTTGTATCGCATGGGATCGAAGATAAGCCTCCTACTTCGCATTGATTTGAAGCTAAATCATGTGTTTCGCATGGATTTGAAGCTAACTCGTTTGTTTCGCATGCTGTTGAAGCTAAATCATATATATCACAAGTATTTGAAGCTAAACCATTTGTTTCGCATTTATTCGAAGCTAAGCCTTCTACTTCGCATTGATTTGAGGCTAAATCATGTGTTTCGCTTGGTTTTGAAGCTAACTCGTTTTTTTCGCATGCAGTTGTAGCTAAATCATGTATATCACAAGTATTTGAAGCTAAACCATTTGTTTCGCATTTATTCGAAGCTAAGCCTTCTACTTCGCATTGATTTGAGGCTAAATCATGTGTTTCGCTTGGTTTTGAAGCTAACTCGTTTGTTTCGCATGCTGTTGAATCTAAATCATGTATATCACAAGTATTTGAAGCTAAACCATTTGTTACGCATGGATTCGAAGATCAGCCTTCTACTTAGCATTGATTTGATTCTAAATCATGTGTTTCGCATGGATTTGAAGCTAACTCGTTTGTTTCGCATGCTGTTGAAGCTAAATCATGTATATCACAAGTATTTGAAGCTATATCATACGTTTCGCATAGATTCCAAGATAACCCTTCTAATTCGCATTGATTTGAATCAAAATCATGTGTTTCGCATGGATTTGAAGCTAACTCGTTTGTTTCGCATGCTGTTGAAGCTAAATCATGTATATCACAAGTATTTGAAGCTATACCATTTGTTACGCATGGATTCGAAGCTAAGCCTTCTACTTCGCATTGATTTGATGCTAAGTCATTTGTTTCGCATGGATTTGAATCTAACTCGTTTGTTTCGCATGCTGTTGAAGCTAAATCATGCATATCACAAGTATTTGGAGCTAAACCATTTGTTACGCATGGATTCGAAGATCAGCCTTCTACTTCGCATTGATTTGAAGCTATATCATGTGTTTCGCATGGATTATAAGATAACTCGTTTGTTTCGCATGCAGTTGAAGCTGAATCATGTATATCACAAGTATTTGAAGCTAAACTATTCGTTTCGCATGGATTCGAAGATAAGCATCCCACTTCGCATTGATTTGATGCTAAATCATGTGTTTCGCATGGATTTGAAGCTAACTCGTTTGTTTCGCATGCTGTTGAAGCTAACTCAAGTGGATCACAAGTATTTGAAGCTAAACCATTTGCTTCGCATGGATTCGAAGATTAGCCTTCTACATCGCATTGATTTGATGCTAAATCATGTGTTTTACATGGATTTGAAGCTAACTCGTTTGTTTCGCATGCTGTTGAAGCTAAATCATGTACATCACATGTATTTGAAGCTAAACCATTTGTATCGCATGGAATCGAAGATAAGCCTCCTACTTCGCATTGATTTGAAGCTAAATCATGTGTTCGCATGGATTTGAAGCTAACTTGTTTGATTCGCGAGCAGTTGAAGCTAAATCATGTATATCGCAAGTATTTGAAGCTAAACCATTTGTATCGCATGGGATCGAAGATAAGCCTCCTACTTCGCATTGATTTGAAGCTAAATCATGTGTTTCGCATGGATTTGAAGCTAACTCGTTTGTTTCGCATGCTGTTGAAGCTAAATCATATATATCACAAGTATTTGAAGCTGAAACCATTTGTTTCGCATTTATTCGAAGCTAAGCCTTCTACTTCGCATTGATTTGAGGCTAAATCATGTGTTTCGCTTGGTTTGAAGCTAACTCGTTTTTTTCGCATGCAGTTGTAGCTAAATCATGTATATCACAAGTATTTGAAGCTAAACCATTTGTTTCGCATGGATTCGAAGATAAGCCTTCTACTTCGCATTGATTTGATGCTAAATCATGTGTTTCGCATGGATTTGAAGCTAGCTCGTTTGTTTCGCATGCTGTTGAAGCTAAATCATGTATATCACAAGTATTTGAAGCTAGAACCATTTGTATCGGATGGGATCGAAGATAAGCCTCCTACTTCGCATTGATTTGAAGCTAAATCATGTGTTTCGCATGGATTTGAAGCTAACTCTTTTGTTTCGCATGCTGTTGAAGCTAAATCATATATATCACAAGTATTTGAAGGTAAACCATTTGTTTCGCATTTATTCGAAGCTAAGCCTTCTACTTCGCATTGATTTGAGGCTAAATCATGTGTTTCGCATGGATTTGAAGCTAACTCGTTTGTTTCGCATGCTGTTGAATCTAAATCATGTATATCACAAGTATTTGAAGCTAAACCATTTGTTTCGCATTTATTCGAAGCTAAGCCTTCTACTTCGCATTGATTTGAGGCTAAATCATGTGTATCGCATGGATTTTAAGCTAGCTCGTTTGTTTCGCATGCAGTGGAAGCTAAATCATGTATATCACAAGTATTTGCAGCTAACCCATTTGTTTCGCATGGATTCGAAGATAACCCTATTTACTTCGCATTCATTTGAAGCTAAATCATGTGTTTCGCATGGATTTGAATCTAACTCGTACATTTCGCATGCTGTTCAAGCTAAATCATGTATATCACAAGTATATGAAGCTGATCCATTTGTTTCGCATGGATTCGAAGATAAGCCTTCCACTTCGCATTGATTTGATGCTAAATCATGTGTTTCGCATGGATTTGAATCTAACTCGTTTGTTTCGCATGCTGTTGAAGCTAAATCATGTATATCACGAGTATTTGAAGCTATATCATTTGTTTCGCATGGATTCGAAGATAACCCTTCTAATTCGCATTGATTTGAGGCTAAATCATGTGTTTCGCTTGGATTTGAAGCTAACTCGTTTTTTTCGCTAGTAGTTGAAGCTGAATCATGCATATCACAAGTATTTGAAGCTAAACCATTTGTTACGCATGGATTCGAAGATCAGCCTTCTACTTAGCATTGATTTGATTCTAAATCATGTGTTTCGCATGGATTTGAAGCTAACTCGTTTGTTTCGCATGCTGTTGAAGCTAAATCATGTATATCACAAGTATTTGAAGCTAAACCATTTGTATCGGATGGGATCGAAGATAAGCCTCCTACTTCGCATTGATTTGAATCTGAATCATGTGTTTCGCATGGATTTGAAGCTAACTCGTTTGTTTCGCATGCAGTTGAAGCTGAATCATGTATATCACAAGTATTTGAAGCTAAACTATTCGTTTCGCATGGATTCGAAGATAAGCCTTCCACTTCGCATTGATTTGAATATAAATCATGTGTTTCGCTTGGATTTGAAGCTAACTCGTTTGTTTCGCATGCTGTTGAAGCTAACTCAAGTGGATCCCAAGTATTTGAAGCTAAACCATTTGCTTCGCATGGATTCGAAGATTAGCCTTCTACTTTGCATTGATTTGATGCTAAATCATGTGTTTCACATGGATTTGAAGCTAACTCGTTTGTTTCGCATGCTGTTGAAGCTAAATCATGTATATCACAAGTATTTGAAGCTATATCATACGTTTCGCATGGATTCCAAGACAACCCTTCTAATTCGCATTGATTTGAAGCTAAATCATGTGTTTCGCATGGATTTGAAGCTAACTCGTTTGTTTCGCATGCTGTTGAAGCTAAATCATGTATATCACAAATATTTGAAGCTAAACCATTTGTTACGCATGGATTCGAAGATCAGCCTTCTACTTAGCATTGATTTTATGCTAAATCATGTGTTTCGCATGGATTTGAAGCTAACTTGTTTGTTTCGCATGCTGTTGAAGCTAAATCATGTATATCACAAGTATTTGAAGCTAAACCATTTGTATCGGATGGGATCGAAGATAAGCCTGCTACTTCGCATTGATTTGAATCTGAATGATGTGTTTCGCATGCTGTTGAAGCTAAATCATATATATCACAAGTATTTGAAGGTAAACCATTTGTTTCGCATCTATTCGAAGCTAAGCCTTCTACTTCGCATTGATTTGAGGCTAAATCATGTGTTTCGCATGGATTTGAAGCTAACTCGTTTGTTTCGCATGCTGTTGAATCTAAATCATGTATATCACAAGTATTTGAAGCTAAACCATTTGTTACGCATGGATTCGAAGATCAGCCTTCTACTTAGCATTGATTTGATTCTAAATCATGTGTTTCGCATGGATTTGAAGCTAACTCGTTTGTTTCGCATGCTGTTGAAGCTAAATCATATATATCACAAGTATTTGAAGGTAAACCATTTGTTTCGCATTTATTCGAAGCTAAGCCTTATACTTCGCATTGATTTGAGGCTAAATCATGTGTTTCGCATGGATTTGAAGCTAACTCGTTTGTTTCGCATGCTGTTGAATCTAAATCATGTATATCACAAGTATTTGAAGCTAAACCATTTGTTTCGCATTTATTCGAAGCTAAGCCTTCTACTTCGCATTGATTTGAGGCTAAATCATGTGTATCGCATGGATTTTAAGCTAGCTCGTTTGTTTCGCATGCAGTGGAAGCTAAATCATGTATATCACAAGTATTTGCAGCTAACCCATTTGTTTCGCATGGATTCGAAGATAACCCTATTTACTTCGCATTGATTTGAAGCTAAATCATGTGTTTCGCATGGATTTGAATCTAACTCGTACATTTCGCATGCTGTTCAAGCTAAATCATGTATATCACAAGTATATGAAGCTGATCCATTTGTTTCGCATGGATTCGAAGATAAGCCTTCCACTTCGCATTGATTTGATGCTAAATCATGTGTTTCGCATGGATTTGAATCTAACTCGTTTGTTTCGCATGCTGTTGAAGCTAAATCATGTATATCACGAGTATTTGAAGCTATATCATTTGTTTCGCATGGATTCGAAGATAACCCTTCTAATTCGCATTGATTTGAGGCTAAATCATGTGTTTCGCTTGGATTTGAAGCTAACTCGTTTTTTTCGCTAGTAGTTGAAGCTGAATCATGCATATCACAAGTATTTGAAGCTAAACCATTTGTTACGCATGGATTCGAAGATCAGCCTTCTACTTAGCATTGATTTGATTCTAAATCATGTGTTTCGCATGGATTTGAAGCTAACTCGTTTGTTTCGCATGCTGTTGAAGCTAAATCATGTATATCACAAGTATTTGAAGCTAAACCATTTGTATCGGATGGGATCGAAGATAAGCCTCCTACTTCGCATTGATTTGAATCTGAATCATGTGTTTCGCATGGATTTGAAGCTAACTCGTTTGTTTCGCATGCAGTTGAAGCTGAATCATGTATATCACAAGTATTTGAAGCTAAACTATTCGTTTCGCATGGATTCGAAGATAAGCCTTCCACTTCGCATTGATTTGAATATAAATCATGTGTTTCGCTTGGATTTGAAGCTAACTCGTTTGTTTCGCATGCTGTTGAAGCTAACTCAAGTGGATCCCAAGTATTTGAAGCTAAACCATTTGCTTCGCATGGATTCGAAGATTAGCCTTCTACTTTGCATTGATTTGATGCTAAATCATGTGTTTCACATGGATTTGAAGCTAACTCGTTTGTTTCGCATGCTGTTGAAGCTAAATCATGTATATCACAAGTATTTGAAGCTATATCATACGTTTCGCATGGATTCCAAGACAACCCTTCTAATTCGCATTGATTTGAAGCTAAATCATGTGTTTCGCATGGATTTGAAGCTAACTCGTTTGTTTCGCATGCTGTTGAAGCTAAATCATGTATATCACAAATATTTGAAGCTAAACCATTTGTTACGCATGGATTCGAAGATCAGCCTTCTACTTAGCATTGATTTTATGCTAAATCATGTGTTTCGCATGGATTTGAAGCTAACTTGTTTGTTTCGCATGCTGTTGAAGCTAAATCATGTATATCACAAGTATTTGAAGCTAACCATTTGTATCGGATGGGATCGAAGATAAGCCTGCTACTTCGCATTGATTTGAATCTGAATGATGTGTTTCGCATGCTGTTGAAGCTAAATCATATATATCACAAGTATTTGAAGGTAAACCATTTGTTTCGCATCTATTCGAAGCTAAGCCTTCTACTTCGCATTGATTTGAGGCCAAATCATGTGTTTCGCATGGATTTGAAGCTAACTCGTTTGTTTCGCATGCTGTTGAATCTAAATCATGTATATCACAAGTATTTGAAGCTAAACCATTTGTTACGCATGGATTCGAAGATCAGCCTTCTACTTAGCATTGATTTGATTCTAAATCATGTGTTTCGCATGGATTTGAAGCTAACTCGTTTGTTTCGCATGCTGTTGAAGCTAAATCATGTATATCACAAGTATTTGAAGATAAACCATTTGTATCGGATGGGATCGAAGATAAGCCTCCTACTTCGCATTGATTTGAATCTGAATCATGTGTTTCGCATGGATTTGAAGCTAACTCGTTTGTTTCGCATGCTGTTGAAGCTAATCATATATATCACAAGTATTTGAAGCTAAACCATTTGTTTCGCATTTATTCGAAGCTAAGCCTTCTACTTCGCATTGATTTGAGGCTAAATCATGTGTATCGCATGGATTTTAAGCTAGCTCGTTTGTTTCGCATGCAGTGGAAGCTAAATCATGTATATCACAAGTATTTGCAGCTAACCCATTTGTTTCGCATGGATTCGAAGATAACCCTATTTACTTCGCATTGATTTGAAGCTAAATCATGTGTTTCGCATGGATTTGAATCTAACTCGTACATTTCGCATGCTGTTGAAGCTAAATCATGTATATCACAAGTATATGAAGCTGATCCATTAGTTTCGCATGGATTCGAAGATAAGCCTTCCACTTCGCATTGATTTGATGCTAAATCTTGTGTTTCGCATGGATTTGAATCTAACTCGTTTGTTTCGCATGCTGTTGAAGCTAAATCATGCATATCACAAGTATTTGAAGCTAAACCATTTGTTACGCATGGATTCGAAGATCAGCCTTCTACTTCGCATTGATTTGAAGCTATATCATGTGTTTCGCATGGATTATAAGATAACTCGTTTGTTTCGCATGCAGTTGAAGCTGAATCATGTATATCACAAGTATTTGAAGCTAAACTATTCGTTTCGCATGGATTCGAAGATAAGCATCCCACTTCGCATTGATTTGATGCTAAATCATGTGTTTCGCATGGATTTGAAGCTAACTCTTTTGTTTCGCATGCTGTTGAAGCTAAATCATATATATCACAAGTATTTGAAGGTAAACCATTTGTTTCGCATTTATTCGAAGCTAAGCCTTCCACTTCGCATTGATTTGAGGCTAAATCATGTGTTTCGCATGGATTTGAAGCTAACTCGTTTGTTTCGCATGCTGTTGAATCTAAATCATGTATATCACAAGTATTTGAAGCTAAACCATTTGTTACGCATGGATTCGAAGATCAGCCTCCTACTTCGCATTGATTTGAATCTGAATCATGTGTTTCGCATGGATTTGAAGCTAACTCGTTTGTTTCGCATGCTGTTGAAGCTAAATCATATATATCACAAGTATTTGAAGCTAAACCATTTGTTTCGCATTTATTCGAAGCTAAGCCTTCTACTTCGCATTGATTTGAGGCTAAATCATGTGTATCGCATGGATTTTAAGCTAGCTCGTTTGTTTCGCATGCAGTGGAAGCTAAATCATGTATTTCACAAGTATTTGAAGCTATATCATACGTTTCGCATAGATTCCAAGATAACCCTTCTAATTCGCATTGATTTGAATCTAAATCATGTGTTTCGCATGGATTTGAATCTAACTCGTACATTTCGCATGCTGTTCAAGCTAAATCATGTATATCACAAGTATATGAAGCTGATCCATTTGTTTCGCATGGATTCGAAGATAAGCCTTCCACTTCGCATTGATTTGATGCTAAATCATGTGTTTCGCATGGATTTGAATCTAACTCGTTTGTTTCGCATGCTGTTGAAGCTAAATCATGTATATCACGAGTATTTGAAGCTATATCATTTGTTTCGCATGGATTCGAAGATAACCCTTCTAATTCGCATTGATTTGAGGCTAAATCATGTGTTTCGCTTGGATTTGAAGCTAACTCGTTTTTTTCGCTAGTAGTTGAAGCTAAATCATGCATATCACAAGTATTTGAAGCTAAACCATTTGTTACGCATGGATTCGAAGATCAGCCTTCTACTTAGCATTGATTTGATTCTAAATCATGTGTTTCGCATGGATTTGAAGCTAACTCGTTTGTTTCGCATGCTGTTGAAGCTAAATCATGTATATCACAAGTATTTAAGCTAAACCATTTGTATCGGATGGGATCGAAGATAAGCCTCCTACTTCGCATTGATTTGAATCTGAATCATGTGTTTCGCATGGATTTGAAGCTAACTCGTTTGTATCGCATGCAGTTGAAGCTAAATCATGTATATCACAAGTATTTGCAGCTAACCCATTTGTTTCGCATGGATTCGAAGATAACCCTATTTACTTCGCATTGATTTGAAGCTAAATCATGTGTTTCGCATGGATTTGAATCTAACTCGTACATTTCGCATGCTGTTGAAGCTAAATCATGTATATCACAAGTATATGAAGCTGATCCATTTGTTTCGCATGGATTCGAAGATAAGCCTTCCACTTCGCATTGATTTGATGCTAAATCATGTGTTTCGCATGGATTTGAATCTAACTCGTTTGTTTCGCATGTTGTTGAAGCTAAATCATGTATATCACGAGTATTTGAAGCTATATCATTTGTTTCGCATGGATTCGAAGATAACCCTTCTAATTCGCATTGATTTGAGGCTAAATCATGTGTTTCGCTTGGATTTGAAGCTAACTCGTTTTTTTCGCTAGTAGTTGAAGCTAAATCATGCATATCACAAGTATTTGAAGCTAAACCATTTGGTTCGCATTTATTCGAAGCTAAGCCATCCACTTCGCATTGATTTGAGGCTAAATCATGTGTTTCGCTTGGTTTTGAAGCTAACTCGTTTTTTCGCATGCAGTTGTAGCTAAATCATGTATATCACAAGTATTTGTAGCTAATCCATTTGTTTCGCATGGATTCGAAGATAAGCCTTCTACTTCGCATTGATTTTAATCTAAATCATGTGTTTCGCATGGATTTGAAGCTAACTCGTTTGTTTCGCATGCAGTCGAAGCTGAATCATGTATATCACAAGTATTTGAAGCTAAACTATTCGTTTCGCATGGATTCGGAGATAAGCCTTCCCACTTCGCATTGATCTGAATATAAATCATGTGTTTCGCTTGGATTTGAAGCTAACTCGTTTGTTTCGCATGCTGTTGAAGCTTATTCAAGTGGATCCCAAGTATTTGAAGCTAAACCATTTGCTTCGCATGGATTCGAAGATTAGCCTTCTACTTTGCTTTGATTTGATGCTAAATCATGTGTTTCACATGGATTTGAAGCTAACTCGTTTGTTTCGCATGCTGTTGAAGCTAAATCATGTATATCACAAGTATTTGAAGCTATATCATACGTTTCGCATAGATTCCAAGATAACCCTTCTAATTCGCATTGATTCGAATCAAAATCATGTGTTTCGCATGGATTTGAAGCTAACTCGTTTGTTTCGCATGCTGTTGAAGCTAAATCATGCATATCACAAGTATTTGAAGCTAAACTATTCGTTTCGCATGGATTCGAAGATTAGCCTTCTACTTCGCATTGATTTGATGCTAAATCATGTGTTTCACATGGATTTGAAGCTAACTCGTTTGTTTCGCATGCTGTTGAAGCTGAATCATGTACATCACATGTATTTGAAGCTAAACCATTTGTATCGCATAGAATCGAAGATAAGCCTCCTACTTCGCATTGATTTGATGCTAAAACATGTTTTTCGCATGGATTTGAAGCTAACTCGTTTGTTTCGCATGCTGTTGAAGCTAAATCATGTATATCACGAGTATTTGAAGCTATATCATTTGTTTCGCATGGATTCGAAGATAACCCTTCTAATTCGCATTGATTTGGGGCTAAATCATGTGTTTCGCTTGGATTTGAAGCTAACTCGTTTTTTTCGCTAGTAGTTGAAGCTAAATCATGCATATCACAAGTATTTGAAGCTAAACCATTTGTTACGCATGGATTCGAAGATCAGCCTTCTACTTAGCATTGATTTGATTCTAAATCATGTGTTTCGCATGGATTTGAAGCTAACTCGTTTGTTTCGCATGCTGTTGAAGCTAAATCATGTATATCACAAGTATTTAAAGCTAACCATTTGTATCGGTGGGATCGAAGATAAGCCTCCTACTTCGCATTGATTTGAATCTGAATCATGTGTTTCGCATGGATTTGAAGCTAACTCGTTTGTTTCGCATGCAGTTGAAGCTGAATCATGTATATCACAAGTATTTGAAGCTAAACTATTCGTTTCGCATGGATTCGAAGATAAGCCTTCCACTTCGCATTGATTTGAATATAAATCATGTGTTTCGCTTGGATTTGAAGCTAACTCGTTTGTTTCGCATGCTGTTGAAGCTTATTCAAGTGGATCCCAAGTATTTGAAGCTAAACCATTTGCTTCGCATGGATTCGAAGATTAGCCTTCTACTTTGCTTTGATTTGATGCTAAATCATGTGTTTCACATGGATTTGAAGCTAACTCGTTTGTTTCGCATGCTGTTGAAGCTAAATCATGTATATCACAAGTATTTGAAGCTATATCATACGTTTCGCATAGATTCCAAGATAACCCTTCTAATTCGCATTGATTCGAATCAAAATCATGTGTTTCGCATGGATTTGAAGCTAACTCGTTTGTTTCGCATGCTGTTGAAGCTAAATCATGTATATCACAAGTATTTGAAGCTATACCATTTGTTACGCATGGATTCGAAGCTAAGCCTTCTACTTCGCATTGATTTGATGCTAAGTCATTTGTTTCGCATGGATTTGAATCTAACTCGTTTGTTTCGCATGCTGTTGAAGCTAAATCATGCATATCACAAGTATTTGAAGCTAAACCATTTGTTACGCATGGATACGAAGATCAGCCTTCTACTTCGCATTGATTTGAAGCTAAATCATGTGTTTCGCATGGATTATAAGATAACTCGTTTGTTTCGCATGCAGTTGAAGCTGAATCATGTATATCACAAGTATTTGAAGCTAAACTATTCGTTTCGCATGGATTCGAAGATAAGCATTCCTCTTCGCATTGATTTGATGCTAAATCATGTGTTTCGCATGGATTTGAAGCTAACTCGTTTGTTTCGCATGCTGTTGAAGCTAACTCAAGTGGATCACAAGTATTTGAAGCTAAACCATTTGCTTCGCATGGATTCGAATATTAGCCTTCTACTTCGCATTGATTTGATGCAAAATCATGTGTTTCACATGGATTTGAAGCTAACTCGTTTGTTTCGCATACTGTTGAAGCTGAATCATGTACATCACATGTATTTGAAGCTAAACCATTTGTATCGCATAGAATCGAAGATAAGCCTCCTACTTCGCATTGATTTGATGCTAAAACATGTTTTTCGCATGGATTTGAAGCTAACTCGTTTGTTTCGCATGCTGTTGAAGCTAAATCATGTATATCACGAGTATTTGAAGCTATATCATTTGTTTCGCATGGATTCGAAGATAACCCTTCTAATTCGCATTGATTTGAGGCTAAATCATGTGTTTCGCTTGGATTTGAAGCTAACTCGTTTTTTTCGCTAGTAGTTGAAGCTAAATCATGCATATCACAAGTATTTGAAGCTAAACCATTTGTTACGCATGGATTCGAAGATCAGCCTTCTACTTAGCATTGATTTGATTCTAAATCATGTGTTTCGCATGGATTTGAAGCTAACTCGTTTGTTTCGCATGCTGTTGAAGCTAACTCAAGTGGATCCCAAGTATTTGAAGCTAAACCATTTGCTTCGCATGGATTCGAAGATTAGCCTTCTACTTTGCATTGATTTGATGCTAAATCATGTGTTTCACATGGATTTGAAGCTAACTCGTTTGTTTCGCATGCTGTTGAAGCTAAATCATGTATATCACAAGTATTTGAAGCTATATCATACGTTTCGCATGGATTCCAAGACAACCCTTCTAATTCGCATTGATTTGAAGCTAAATCATGTGTTTCGCATGGATTTGAAGCTAACTCGTTTGTTGCGCATGCTGTTGAAGCTAAATCATGTATATCACAAATATTTGAAGCTAAACCATTTGTTACGCATGGATTCGAAGATCAGCCTTCTACTTAGCATTGATTTTATGCTAAATCATGTGTTTCGCATGGATTTGAAGCTAACTTGTTTGTTTCGCATGCTGTTGAAGCTAAATCATGTATATCACAAGTATTTGAAGCTAAACCATTTGTATCGGATGGGATCGAAGATAAGCCTGCTACTTCGCATTGATTTGAATCTGAATGATGTGTTTCGCATGCTGTTGAAGCTAAATCATATATATCACAAGTATTTGAAGGTAAACCATTTGTTTCGCATCTATTCGAAGCTAAGCCTTCTACTTCGCATTGATTTGAGGCTAAATCATGTGTTTCGCATGGATTTGAAGCTAACTCGTTTGTTTCGCATGCTGTTGAATCTAAATCATGTATATCACAAGTATTTGAAGCTAAACCATTTGTTACGCATGGATTCGAAGATCAGCCTTCTACTTAGCATTGATTTGATTCTAAATCATGTGTTTCGCATGGATTTGAAGCTAACTCGTTTGTTTCGCATGCTGTTGAAGCTAAATCATGTATATCACAAGTATTTGAAGATAAACCATTTGTATCGGATGGGATCGAAGATAAGCCTCCTACTTCGCATTGATTTGAATCTGAATCATGTGTTTCGCATGGATTTGAAGCTAACTCGTTTGTTTCGCATGCTGTTGAAGCTAAATCATATATATCACAAGTATTTGAAGCTAAACCATTTGTTTCGCATTTATTCGAAGCTAAGCCTTCTACTTCGCATTGATTTGAGGCTAAATCATGTGTATCGCATGGATTTTAAGCTAGCTCGTTTGTTTCGCATGCAGTGGAAGCTAAATCATGTATATCACAAGTATTTGCAGCTAACCCATTTGTTTCGCATGGATTCGAAGATAACCCTATTTACTTCGCATTGATTTGAAGCTAAATCATGTGTTTCGCATGGATTTGAATCTAACTCGTACATTTCGCATGCTGTTGAAGCTAAATCATGTATATCACAAGTATATGAAGCTGATCCATTAGTTTCGCATGGATTCGAAGATAAGCCTTCCACTTCGCATTGATTTGATGCTAAATCTTGTGTTTCGCATGGATTTGAATCTAACTCGTTTGTTTCGCATGCTGTTGAAGCTAAATCATATATATCACAAGTATTTGAAGGTAAACCATTTGTTTCGCATTTATTCGAAGCTAAGCCTTCCACTTCGCATTGATTTGAGGCTAAATCATGTGTTTCGCATGGATTTGAAGCTAACTCGTTTGTTTCGCATGCTGTTGAATCTAAATCATGTATATCACAAGTATTTGAAGCTAAACCATTTGTTACGCATGGATTCGAAGATCAGCCTCCTACTTCGCATTGATTTGAATCTGAATCATGTGTTTCGCATGGATTTGAAGCTAACTCGTTTGTTTCGCATGCTGTTGAAGCTAAATCATATATATCACAAGTATTTGAAGCTAAACCATTTGTTTCGCATTTATTCGAAGCTAAGCCTTCTACTTCGCATTGATTTGAGGCTAAATCATGTGTATCGCATGGATTTTAAGCTAGCTCGTTTGTTTCGCATGCAGTGGAAGCTAAATCATGTATTTCACAAGTATTTGAAGCTATATCATACGTTTCGCATAGATTCCAAGATAACCCTTCTAATTCGCATTGATTTGAATCTAAATCATGTGTTTCGCATGGATTTGAATCTAACTCGTACATTTCGCATGCTGTTCAAGCTAAATCATGTATATCACAAGTATATGAAGCTGATCCATTTGTTTCGCATGGATTCGAAGATAAGCCTTCCACTTCGCATTGATTTGATGCTAAATCATGTGTTTCGCATGGATTTGAATCTAACTCGTTTGTTTCGCATGCTGTTGAAGCTAAATCATGTATATCACGAGTATTTGAAGCTATATCATTTGTTTCGCATGGATTCGAAGATAACCCTTCTAATTCGCATTGATTTGAGGCTAAATCATGTGTTTCGCTTGGATTTGAAGCTAACTCGTTTTTTTCGCTAGTAGTTGAAGCTAAATCATGCATATCACAAGTATTTGAAGCTAAACCATTTGTTACGCATGGATTCGAAGATCAGCCTTCTACTTAGCATTGATTTGATTCTAAATCATGTGTTTCGCATGGATTTGAAGCTAACTCGTTTGTTTCGCATGCTGTTGAAGCTAAATCATGTATATCACAAGTATTTAAAGCTAAACCATTTGTATCGGATGGGATCGAAGATAAGCCTCCTACTTCGCATTGATTTGAATCTGAATCATGTGTTTCGCATGGATTTGAAGCTAACTCGTTTGTATCGCATGCAGTTGAAGCTGAATCATGTATATCACAAGTATTTGAAGCTAAACTATTCGTTTCGCATGGATTCGAAGATAAGCCTTCCACTTCGCATTGATTTGAATATAAATCATGTGTTTCGCTTGGATTTGAAGCTAACTCGTTTGTTTTCGCATGCTGTTGAAGCTAACTCAAGTGGATCCCAAGTATTTGAAGCAAAACCATTTGCTTCGCATGGATTCGAAGATTAGCCTTCTACTTTGCATTGATTTGATGCTAAATCATGTGTTTCACATGGATTTGAAGCTAACTCGTTTGTTTCGCATGCTGTTGAAGCTAAATCATGTATATCACAAGTATTTGAAGCTAAACCATTTGTTACGCATGGATTCGAAGATCAGCCTTCTACTTAGCATTGATTTGATTCTAAATCATGTGTATCGCATGGATTTTAAGCTAGCTCGTTTGTTTCGCATGCAGTGGAAGCTAAATCATGTATATCACAAGTATTTGCAGCTAACCCATTTGTTTCGCATGGATTCGAAGATAACCCTATTTACTTCGCATTGATTTGAAGCTAAATCATGTGTTTCGCATGGATTTGAATCTAACTCGTACATTTCGCATGCTGTTGAAGCTAAATCATGTATATCACAAGTATATGAAGCTGATCCATTTGTTTCGCATGGATTCGAAGATAAGCCTTCCACTTCGCATTGATTTGATGCTAAATCATGTGTTTCGCATGGATTTGAATCTAACTCGTTTGTTTCGCATGTTGTTGAAGCTAAATCATGTATATCACGAGTATTTGAAGCTATATCATTTGTTTCGCATGGATTCGAAGATAACCCTTCTAATTCGCATTGATTTGAGGCTAAATCATGTGTTTCGCTTGGATTTGAAGCTAACTCGTTTTTTTCGCTAGTAGTTGAAGCTAAATCATGCATATCACAAGTATTTGAAGCTAAACCATTTGGTTCGCATTTATTCGAAGCTAAGCCATCCACTTCGCATTGATTTGAGGCTAAATCATGTGTTTCGCTTGGTTTTGAAGCTAACTCGTTTTTTTCGCATGCAGTTGTAGCTAAATCATGTATATCACAAGTATTTGTAGCTAATCCATTTGTTTCGCATGGATTCGAAGATAGCCTTCTACTTCGCATTGATTTTAATCTAAATCATGTGTTTCGCATGGATTTGAAGCTAACTCGTTTGTTTCGCATGCAGTCGAAGCTGAATCATGTATATCACAAGTATTTGAAGCTAAACTATTCGTTTCGCATGGATTCGGAGATAAGCCTTCCACTTCGCATTGATCTGAATATAAATCATGTGTTTCGCTTGGATTTGAAGCTAACTCGTTTGTTTCGCATGCTGTTGAAGCTTATTCAAGTGGATCCCAAGTATTTGAAGCTAAACCATTTGCTTCGCATGGATTCGAAGATTAGCCTTCTACTTTGCTTTGATTTGATGCTAAATCATGTGTTTCACATGGATTTGAAGCTAACTCGTTTGTTTCGCATGCTGTTGAAGCTAAATCATGTATATCACAAGTATTTGAAGCTATATCATACGTTTCGCATAGATTCCAAGATAACCCTTCTAATTCGCATTGATTCGAATCAAAATCATGTGTTTCGCATGGATTTGAAGCTAACTCGTTTGTTTCGCATGCTGTTGAAGCTAAATCATGCATATCACAAGTATTTGAAGCTAAACTATTCGTTTCGCATGGATTCGAAGATTAGCCTTCTACTTCGCATTGATTTGATGCTAAATCATGTGTTTCACATGGATTTGAAGCTAACTCGTTTGTTTCGCATGCTGTTGAAGCTGAATCATGTATATCACAAGTATTTGAAGCTATATCATACGTTTCGCATGGATTCCAAGACAACCCTTCTAATTCGCATTGATTTGAAGCTAAATCATGTGTTTCGCATGGATTTGAAGCTAACTCGTTTGTTGCGCATGCTGTTGAAGCTAAATCATGTATATCACAAATATTTGAAGCTAAACCATTTGTTACGCATGGATTCGAAGATCAGCCTTCTACTTAGCATTGATTTTATGCTAAATCATGTGTTTCGCATGGATTTGAATCTAACTCGTTTGTTTCGCATGTTGTTGAAGCTAAATCATGTATATCACGAGTATTTGAAGCTATATCATTTGTTTCGCATGGATTCGAAGATAACCCTTCTAATTCGCATTGATTTGAGGCTAAATCATGTGTTTCGCTTGGATTTGAAGCTAACTCGTTTTTTTCGCTAGTAGTTGAAGCTAAATCATGCATATCACAAGTATTTGAAGCTAAACCATTTGGTTCGCATTTATTCGAAGCTAAGCCATCCACTTCGCATTGATTTGAGGCTAAATCATGTGTTTCGCTTGGTTTTGAAGCTAACTCGTTTTTTCGCATGCAGTTGTAGCTAAATCATGTATATCACAAGTATTTGTAGCTAATCCATTTGTTTCGCATGGATTCGAAGATAAGCCTTCTACTTCGCATTGATTTTAATCTAAATCATGTGTTTCGCATGGATTTGAAGCTAACTCGTTTGTTTCGCATGCAGTCGAAGCTGAATCATGTATATCACAAGTATTTGAAGCTAAACTATTCGTTTCGCATGGATTCGGAGATAAGCCTTCCACTTCGCATTGATCTGAATATAAATCATGTGTTTCGCTTGGATTTGAAGCTAACTCGTTTGTTTCGCATGCTGTTGAAGCTTATTCAAGTG
This sequence comes from Megalopta genalis, assembly GCF_051020955.1. NCBI lineage: Eukaryota > Metazoa > Arthropoda > Insecta > Hymenoptera > Halictidae > Megalopta > Megalopta genalis. Next base: position 17,370 of record NW_027476470.1, read on the forward strand.
GATCCCAAGTATTTGAAGCTAAACCATTTGCTTCGCATGGATTCGAAGATTAGCCTTCTACTTTGCTTTGATTTGATGCTAAATCATGTGTTTCAAATGGATTTGAAGCTAACTCGTTTGTTTCGCATGCTGTTGAAGCTAAATCATGTATATCACAAGTATTTGAAGCTATATCATACGTTTCGCATAGATTCCAAGATAACCCTTCTAATTCGCATTGATTCGAATCAAAATCATGTGTTTCGCATGGATTTGAAGCTAACTCGTTTGTTTCGCATGCTGTTGAAGCTAAATCATGCATATCACAAGTATTTGAAGCTAAACTATTCGTTTCGCATGGATTCGAAGATTAGCCTTCTACTTCGCATTGATTTGATGCTAAATCATGTGTTTCACATGGATTTGAAGCTAACTCGTTTGTTTCGCATGCTGTTGAAGCTGAATCATGTACATCACATGTATTTGAAGCTAAACCATTTGTATCGCATAGAATCGAAGATAAGCCTCCTACTTCGCATTGATTTGATGCTAAAACATGTTTTTCGCATGATTTGAAGCTAACTCGTTTGTTTCGCATGCTGTTGAAGCTAAATCATGTATATCACGAGTATTTGAAGCTATATCATTTGTTTCGCATGGATTCGAAGATAACCCTTCTAATTCGCATTGATTTGAGGCTAAATCATGTGTTTCGCTTGGATTTGAAGCTAACTCGTTTTTTTCGCTAGTAGTTGAAGCTAAATCATGCATATCACAAGTATTTGAAGCTAAACCATTTGTTACGCATGGATTCGAAGATCAGCCTTCTAGTTAGCATTGATTTGATTCTAAATCATGTGTTTCGCATGGATTTGAAGCTAACTCGTTTGTTTCGCATGCTGTTGAAGCTAAATCATGTATATCACAAGTATTTAAAGCTAAACCATTTGTATCGGTGGGATCGAAGATAAGCCTCCTACTTCGCATTGATTTGAATCTGAATCATGTGTTTCGCATGGATTTGAAGCTAACTCGTTTGTTTCGCATGCAGTTGAAGCTGAATCATGTATATCACAAGTATTTGAAGCTAAACTATTCGTTTCGCATGGATTCGAAGATAAGCCTTCCACTTCGCATTGATTTGAATATAAATCATGTGTTTCGCTTGGATTTGAAGCTAACTCGTTTGTTTCGCATGCTGTTGAAGCTTATTCAAGTGGATCCCAAGTATTTGAAGCTAAACCATTTGCTTCGCATGGATTCGAAGATTAGCCTTCTACTTTGCTTTGATTTGATGCTAAATCATGTGTTTCACATGGATTTGAAGCTAACTCGTTTGTTTCGCATGCTGTTGAAGCTAAATCATGTATATCACAAGTATTTGAAGCTATATCATACGTTTCGCATAGATTCCAAGATAACCCTTCTAATTCGCATTGATTCGAATCAAAATCATGTGTTTCGCATGGATTTGAAGCTAACTCGTTTGTTTCGCATGCTGTTGAAGCTAAATCATGTATATCACAAGTATTTGAAGCTATACCATTTGTTACGCATGGATTCGAAGCTAAGCCTTCTACTTCGCATTGATTTGATGCTAAGTCATTTGTTTCGCATGGATTTGAATCTAACTCGTTTGTTTCGCATGCTGTTGAAGCTAAATCATGCATATCACAAGTATTTGAAGCTAAACCATTTGTTACGCATGGATACGAAGATCAGCCTTCTACTTCGCATTGATTTGAAGCTAAATCATGTGTTTCGCATGGATTATAAGATAACTCGTTTGTTTCGCATGCAGTTGAAGCTGAATCATGTATATCACAAGTATTTGAAGCTAAACTATTCGTTTCGCATGGATTCGAAGATAAGCATTCCTCTTCGCATTGATTTGATGCTAAATCATGTGTTTCGCATGGATTTGAAGCTAACTCGTTTGTTTCGCATGCTGTTGAAGCTAACTCAAGTGGATCACAAGTATTTGAAGCTAAACCATTTGCTTCGCATGGATTCGAATATTAGCCTTCTACTTCGCATTGATTTGATGCAAAATCATGTGTTTCACATGGATTTGAAGCTAACTCGTTTGTTTCGCATGCTGTTGAAGCTAAATCATGTACATCACATGTATTTGAAGCTAAACCATTTGTATCGCATGGAATCGAAGATAAGCCTCCTACTTCGCATTGATTTGAAGCTAATTCATGTGTTCGCATGGATTTGAAGCTAACTTGTTTGATTCGCGAGCAGTTGAAGCTAAATCAAGTGTATCAAAAGTATTTGAAGCTAAACCATTTGCTTCGCATGGATACGAAGATCAGCCTTCTACCTTCGCATTGATTTGAAGCTAAATCATGTGTTCCGCATGGATTTTAAGCTAACTCGTTTGTTTCGCATGCAGTTGAAGCTAAATCATGTATATCACAAGTATTTGAAGCTAAACCATTTGTTTCGCATGGATTCGAAGATAAGCCTTCTACTTCGCATTGATTTTAATCTAAATCATGTGTTTCGCAATGATTTTAAGCTAACTCGTTTGTTTCGGATGCTGTTGAAGCTAAATCATGTATATCACAAGTATTTGAAGCTATATCATTTGTTTCGCATGGATTCGAAGATAACCCTTCTAATTCGCATTGATTTGAGGCTAAATCATGTGTTTCGCTTGGATTTGAAGCTAACTCGTTTTTTCGCTAGTAGTTGAAGCTAAATCATGCATATCACAAGTATTTGAAGCTAAACCATTTGGTTCGCATTTATTCGAAGTAAGCCATCTACTTCGCATTGATTTGAGGCTAAATCATGTGTTTCGCTTGGTGTTGAAGCTAACACGTTTTTTTCGCATGCAGTTGAAGCTGAATCATGTATATCACAAGTATTTGAAGCTAAACTATTCGTTTCGCATGGATTCGAAGATTAGCCTTCTACTTCGCATTGATTTGATGCTAAATCATGTGTTTCACATGGATTTGAAGCTAACTCGTTTGTTTCGCATACTGTTGAAGCTGAATCATGTACATCACATGTATTTGAAGCTAAACCATTTGTATCGCATAGAATCGAAGATAAGCCTCCTACTTCGCATTGATTTGATGCTAAAACATGTTTTTCGCATGGATTTGAAGCTAACTCGTTTGTTTCGCATGCTGTTGAAGCTAAATCATGTATATCACGAGTATTTGAAGCTATATCATTTGTTTCGCATGGATTCGAAGATAACCCTTCTAATTCGCATTGATTTGAGGCTAAATCATGTGTTTCGCTTGGATTTGAAGCTAACTCGTTTTTTTCGCTAGTAGTTGAAGCTAAATCATGCATATCACAAGTATTTGAAGCTAAACCATTTGTTACGCATGGATTCGAAGATCAGCCTTCTACTTAGCATTGATTTGATTCTAAATCATGTGTTTCGCATGGATTTGAAGCTAACTCGTTTGTTTCGCATGCTGTTGAAGCTAAATCATGTATATCACAAGTATTTAAAGCTAAACCATTTGTATCGGATGGGATCGAAGATAAGCCTCCTACTTCGCATTGATTTGAATCTGAATCATGTGTTTCGCATGGATTTGAAGCTAACTCGTTTGTTTCGCATGCAGTTGAAGCTGAATCATGTATATCACAAGTATTTGAAGCTAAACTATTCGTTTCGCATGGATTCGAAGATAAGCCTTCCACTTCGCATTGATTTGAATATAAATCATGTGTTTCGCTTGGATTTGAAGCTAACTCGTTTGTTTCGCATGCTGTTGAAGCTAACTCAAGTGGATCCCAAGTATTTGAAGCTAAACCATTTGCTTCGCATGGATTCGAAGATTAGCCTTCTACTTTGCATTGATTTGATGCTAAATCATGTGTTTCACATGGATTTGAAGCTAACTCGTTTGTTTCGCATGCTGTTGAAGCTAAATCATGTATATCACAAGTATTTGAAGCTATGTCATACGTTTCGCATAGATTCCAAGATAACCCTTCTAATTCGCATTGATTTCGAATCAAAATCATGTATTTCGCATGGATTTGAAGCTAACTCGTTTGTTTCGCATGCAGTTGAAGCTAAATCATGTATATCACAAGTATTTGAAGCTAAACATTTGTTTCGCATGGATTCGAAGATAAGCCTTCTACTTCGCATTGATTTTAATCTAAATCATGTGTTTCGCAATTATTTTAAGCTAACTCGTTTGTTTCGGATGCTGTTGAAGCTAAATCATGTATATCACAAGTATTTGAAGCTATATCATTTGTTTCGCATGGATTCGAAGATAACCCTTCTAATTCGCATTGATTTGAGGCTAAATCATGTGTTTCGCTTGGATTTGAAGCTAACTCGTTTTTTTCGCTAGTAGTTGAAGCTAAATCATGCATATCACAAGTATTTGAAGCTAAACCATTTGGTTCGCATTTATTCGAAGTAAGCCATCTACTTCGCATTGATTTGAGGCTAAATCATGTGTTTCGCTTGGTGTTGAAGCTAACACGTTTTTTTCGCATGCAGTTGTAGATAAATCATGTATATCACAAGTATTTGAAGCTAAACCATTTGTTTCGCATGGAATCGAAGATAAGCCTTCTACTTCGCATTGATTTTAATCTAAATCATGTGTTTCGCATGGATTTGAAGCTAACTCGTTTGTTTCGCATGCAGTTGAAGCTGAATCATGTATATCACAAGTATTTGAAGCTAAACTATTCGTTTCGCATGGATTCGAAGATTAGCCTTCTACTTCGCATTGATTTGATGCTAAATCATGTGTTTCACATGGATTTGAAGCTAACTCGTTTGTTTCGCATGCTGTTGAAGCTAAATCATGTACATCACATGTATTTGAAGCTAAACCATTTGTATCGCATGGAATCGAAGATAAGCCTCCTACTTCGCATTGATTTGATGCTAAAACATGTTTTTCGCATGGATTTGAAGCTAACTCGTTTGTTTCGCATGCTGTTGAAGCTAAATCATGTATATCACAAGTATTTGAAGCTATATCATACGTTTCGCATGGATTTCAAGATAACCCTTCTAATTCGCATTGATTTGAATCTAAATCATGTGTTTCGCATGGATTTGAGGCTAACTCGTTTGTTTCGCATGCTGTTGAAGCTAAATCAAGTGTATCAAAAGTATTTGAAGTTAAACCATTTGTTTCGCATGGATTCGAAGCTAAGCCATCCACTTCGCATTGATTTGAGGCTAAATCATGTGTTTCGCTTGGTTTTGAAGCTAACTCGTTTTTTTCGCATGCAGTTGTAGCTAAATCATGTATATCACAAGTATTTGTAGCTAATCCATTTGTTTCGCATGGATTCGAAGATAAGCCATCTACTTTGCTTTGATTTTAATCTAAATCATGTGTTTCGCATGGATTTGAAGCTAACTCGTTTGTTTCGCATGCAGTCGAAGCTGAATCATGTATATCACAAGTATTTGAAGCTAAACTATTCGTTTCGCATGGATTCGGAGATAAGCCTTCCACTTCGCATTGATCTGAATATAAATCATGTGTTTCGCTTGGATTTGAAGCTAACTCGTTTGTTTCGCATGCTGTTGAAGCTTATTCAAGTGGATCCCAAGTATTTGAAGCTAAACCATTTGCTTCGCATGGATTCGAAGATTAGCCTTCTACTTTGCTTTGATTTGATGCTAAATCATGTGTTTCACATGGATTTGAAGCTAACTCGTTTGTTTCGCATGCTGTTGAAGCTAAATCATGTATATCACAAGTATTTGAAGCTATATCATACGTTTCGCATAGATTCCAAGATAACCCTTCTAATTCGCATTGATTCGAATCAAAATCATGTGTTTCGCATGGATTTGAAGCTAACTCGTTTGTTTCGCATGCTGTTGAAGCTAAATCATGTATATCACAAGTATTTGAAGCTATACCATTTGTTACGCATGGATTCGAAGCTAAGCCTTCTACTTCGCATTGATTTGATGCTAAGTCATTTGTTTCGCATGGATTTGAATCTAACTCGTTTGTTTCGCATGCTGTTGAAGCTAAATCATGCATATCACAAGTATTTGAAGCTAAACCATTTGTTACGCATGGATACGAAGATCAGCCTTCTACTTCGCATTGATTTGAAGCTAAATCATGTGTTTCGCATGGATTATAAGATAACTCGTTTGTTTCGCATGCAGTTGAAGCTGAATCATGTATATCACAAGTATTTGAAGCTAAACTATTCGTTTCGCATGGATTCGAAGATAAGCATTCCTCTTCGCATTGATTTGATGCTAAATCATGTGTTTCGCATGGATTTGAAGCTAACTCGTTTGTTTCGCATGCTGTTGAAGCTAACTCAAGTGGATCACAAGTATTTGAAGCTAAACCATTTGCTTCGCATGGATTCGAATATTAGCCTTCTACTTCGCATTGATTTGATGCAAAATCATGTGTTTCACATGGATTTGAAGCTAACTCGTTTGTTTCGCATGCTGTTGAAGCTAAATCATGTACATCACATGTATTTGAAGCTAAACCATTTGTATCGCATGGAATCGAAGATAAGCCTCCTACTTCGCATTGATTTGAAGCTAATTCATGTGTTCGCATGGATTTGAAGCTAACTTGTTTGATTCGCGAGCAGTTGAAGCTAAATCAAGTGTATCAAAAGTATTTGAAGCTAAACCATTTGCTTCGCATGGATACGAAGATCAGCCTTCTACTTCGCATTGATTTGAAGCTAAATCATGTGTTCCGCATGGATTTTAAGCTAACTCGTTTGTTTCGCATGCAGTTGAAGCTAAATCATGTATATCACAAGTATTTGAAGCTAAACCATTTGTTTCGCATGGATTCGAAGATAAGCCTTCTACTTCGCATTGATTTTAATCTAAATCATGTGTTTCGCAATGATTTTAAGCTAACTCGTTTGTTTCGGATGCTGTTGAAGCTAAATCATGTATATCACAAGTATTTGAAGCTATATCATTTGTTTCGCATGGATTCGAAGATAACCCTTCTAATTCGCATTGATTTGAGGCTAAATCATGTGTTTCGCTTGGATTTGAAGCTAACTCGTTTTTTTCGCTAGTAGTTGAAGCTAAATCATGCATATCACAAGTATTTGAAGCTAAACCATTTGGTTCGCATTTATTCGAAGTAAGCCATCTACTTCGCATTGATTTGAGGCTAAATCATGTGTTTCGCTTGGTGTTGAAGCTAACACGTTTTTTTCGCATGCAGTTGAAGCTGAATCATGTATATCACAAGTATTTGAAGCTAAACTATTCGTTTCGCATGGATTCGAAGATTAGCCTTCTACTTCGCATTGATTTGATGCTAAATCATGTGTTTCACATGGATTTGAAGCTAACTCGTTTGTTTCGCATGCTGTTGAAGCTGAATCATGTACATCACATGTATTTGAAGCTAAACCATTTGTATCGCATAGAATCGAAGATAAGCCTCCTACTTCGCATTGATTTGATGCTAAAACATGTTTTTCGCATGGATTTGAAGCTAACTCGTTTGTTTCGCATGCTGTTGAAGCTAAATCATGTATATCACGAGTATTTGAAGCTATATCATTTGTTTCGCATGGATTCGAAGATAACCCTTCTAATTCGCATTGATTTGAGGCTAAATCATGTGTTTCGCTTGGATTTGAAGCTAACTCGTTTTTTTCGCTAGTAGTTGAAGCTAAATCATGCATATCACAAGTATTTGAAGCTAAACCATTTGTTACGCATGGATTCGAAGATCAGCCTTCTACTTAGCATTGATTTGATTCTAAATCATGTGTTTCGCATGGATTTGAAGCTAACTCGTTTGTTTCGCATGCTGTTGAAGCTAAATCATGTATATCACAAGTATTTAAAGCTAAACCATTTGTATCGGTGGGATCGAAGATAAGCCTCCTACTTCGCATTGATTTGAATCTGAATCATGTGTTTCGCATGGATTTGAAGCTAACTCGTTTGTTTCGCATGCAGTTGAAGCTGAATCATGTATATCACAAGTATTTGAAGCTAAACTATTCGTTTCGCATGGATTCGAAGATAAGCCTTCCACTTCGCATTGATTTGAATATAAATCATGTGTTTCGCTTGGATTTGAAGCTAACTCGTTTGTTTCGCATGCTGTTGAAGCTAAATCATGTATATCACGAGTATTTGAAGCTATATCATTTGTTTCGCATGGATTCGAAGATAACCCTTCTAATTCGCATTGATTTGAGGCTAAATCATGTGTTTCGCTTGGATTTGAAGCTAACTCGTTTTTTTCGCTAGTAGTTGAAGCTAAATCATGCATATCACAAGTATTTGAAGCTAAACCATTTGCTTCGCATGGATTCGAAGATTAGCCTTCTACTTTGCTTTGATTTGATGCTAAATCATGTGTTTCACATGGATTTGAAGCTAACTCGTTTGTTTCGCATGCTGTTGAAGCTAAATCATGTATATCACAAGTATTTGAAGCTATATCATACGTTTCGCATAGATTCCAAGATAACCCTTCTAATTCGCATTGATTCGAATCAAAATCATGTGTTTCGCATGGATTTGAAGCTAACTCGTTTGTTTCGCATGCTGTTGAAGCTGAATCATGTATATCACAAGTATTTGAAGCTAAACCATTTGTTACGCATGGATACGAAGATCAGCCTTCTACTTCGCATTGATTTGAAGCTAAATCATGTGTTTCGCATGGATTATAAGATAACTCGTTTGTTTCGCATGCAGTTGAAGCTGAATCATGTATATCACAAGTATTTGAAGCTAAACTATTCGTTTCGCATGGATTCGAAGATAAGCATTCCTCTTCGCATTGATTTGATGCTAAATCATGTGTTTCGCATGGATTTGAAGCTAACTCGTTTGTTTCGCATGCTGTTGAAGCTAACTCAAGTGGATCACAAGTATTTGAAGCTAAACCATTTGCTTCGCATGGATTCGAATATTAGCCTTCTACTTCGCATTGATTTGATGCAAAATCATGTGTTTCACATGGATTTGAAGCTAACTCGTTTGTTTCGCATGCTGTTGAAGCTAAATCATGTACATCACATGTATTTGAAGCTAAACCATTTGTATCGCATGGGATCGAAGATAAGCCTCCTACTTCGCATTGATTTGAATCTGAATCATGTGTTTCGCATGGATTTGAAGCTAACTCGTTTGTTTCGCATGCAGTTGAAGCTGAATCATGTATATCACAAGTATTTGAAGCTAAACTATTCGTTTCGCATGGATTCGAAGATAAGCCTTCCACTTCGCATTGATTTGAATATAAATCATGTGTTTCGCTTGGATTTGAAGCTAACTCGTTTGTTTCGCATGCTGTTGAAGCTAACTCAAGTGGATCCCAAGTATTTGAAGCTAAACCATTTGCTTCGCATGGATTCGAAGATTAGCCTTCTACTTTGCATTGATTTGATGCTAAATCATGTGTTTCACATGGATTTGAAGCTAACTCGTTTGTTTCGCATGCTGTTGAAGCTAAATCATGTATATCACAAGTATTTGAAGCTATGTCATACGTTTCGCATAGATTCCAAGATAACCCTTCTAATTCGCATTGATTCGAATCAAAATCATGTATTTCGCATGGATTTGAAGCTAACTCGTTTGTTTCGCATGCAGTTGAAGCTAAATCATGTATATCACAAGTATTTGAAGCTAAACCATTTGTTTCGCATGGATTCGAAGATAAGCCTTCTACTTCGCATTGATTTTAATCTAAATCATGTGTTTCGCAATTATTTTAAGCTAACTCGTTTGTTTCGGATGCTGTTGAAGCTAAATCATGTATATCACAAGTATTTGAAGCTATATCATTTGTTTCGCATGGATTCGAAGATAACCCTTCTAATTCGCATTGATTTGAGGCTAAATCATGTGTTTCGCTTGGATTTGAAGCTAACTCGTTTTTTTCGCTAGTAGTTGAAGCTAAATCATGCATATCACAAGTATTTGAAGCTAAACCATTTGGTTCGCATTTATTCGAAGTAAGCCATCTACTTCGCATTGATTTGAGGCTAAATCATGTGTTTCGCTTGGTGTTGAAGCTAACACGTTTTTTTTCGCATGCAGTTGTAGATAAATCATGTATATCACAAGTATTTGAAGCTAACCATTTGTTTCGCATGGAATCGAAGATAAGCCTTCTACTTCGCATTGATTTTAATCTAAATCATGTGTTTCGCATGGATTTGAAGCTAACTCGTTTGTTTCGCATGCAGTTGAAGCTGAATCATGTATATCACAAGTATTTGAAGCTAAACTATTCGTTTCGCATGGATTCGAAGATTAGCCTTCTACTTCGCATTGATTTGATGCTAAATCATGTGTTTCACATGGATTTGAAGCTAACTCGTTTGTTTCGCATGCTGTTGAAGCTAAATCATGTACATCACATGTATTTGAAGCTAAACCATTTGTATCGCATGGAATCGAAGATAAGCCTCCTACTTCGCATTGATTTGATGCTAAAACATGTTTTTCGCATGGATTTGAAGCTAACTCGTTTGTTTCGCATGCTGTTGAAGCTAAATCATGTATATCACAAGTATTTGAAGCTATATCATACGTTTCGCATGGATTTCAAGATAACCCTTCTAATTCGCATTGATTTGAATCTAAATCATGTGTTTCGCATGGATTTGAAGCTAACTCGTTTGTTTCGCATGCTGTTGAAGCTAAATCAAGTGTATCAAAAGTATTTGAAGTTAAACCATTTGTTTCGCATGGATTCGAAGCTAAGCCATCCACTTCGCATTGATTTGAGGCTAAATCATGTGTTTCGCTTGGTTTTGAAGCTAACTCGTTTTTTTCGCATGCAGTTGTAGCTAAATCATGTATATCACAAGTATTTGTAGCTAATCCATTTGTTTCGCATGGATTCGAAGATAAGCCATCTACTTTGCTTTGATTTTAATCTAAATCATGTGTTTCGCATGGATTTGAAGCTAACTCGTTTGTTTCGCATGCAGTTGAAGCTGAATCATGTATATCACAAGTATTTGAAGCTAAACTATTCGTTTCGCATGGATCGGAGATAAGCCTTCCACTTCGCATTGATCTGAATATAAATCATGTGTTTCGCTTGGATTTGAAGCTAACTCGTTTGTTTCGCATGCTGTTGAAGCTTATTCAAGTGGATCCCAAGTATTTGAAGCTAAACCATTTGCTTCGCATGGATTCGAAGATTAGCCTTCTACTTTGCTTTGATTTGATGCTAAATCATGTGTTTCACATGGATTTGAAGCTAACTCGTTTGTTTCGCATGCTGTTGAAGCTAAATCATGTATATCACAAGTATTTGAAGCTATATCATACGTTTCGCATAGATTCCAAGATAACCCTTCTAATTCGCATTGATTCGAATCAAATCATGTGTTTCGCATGGATTTGAAGCTAACTCGTTTGTTTCGCATGCTGTTGAAGCTAAATCATGTATATCACAAGTATTTGAAGCTATACCATTTGTTACGCATGGATTCGAAGCTAAGCCTTCTACTTCGCATTGATTTGATGCTAAGTCATTTGTTTCGCATGGATTTGAATCTAACTCGTTTGTTTCGCATGCTGTTGAAGCTAAATCATGCATATCACAAGTATTTGAAGCTAAACCATTTGTTACGCATGGATACGAAGATCAGCCTTCTACTTCGCATTGATTTGAAGCTAAATCATGTGTTTCGCATGGATTATAAGATAACTCGTTTGTTTCGCATGCAGTTGAAGCTGAATCATGTATATCACAAGTATTTGAAGCTAAACTATTCGTTTCGCATGGATTCGAAGATAAGCATTCCTCTTCGCATTGATTTGATGCTAAATCATGTGTTTCGCATGGATTTGAAGCTAACTCGTTTGTTTCGCATGCTGTTGAAGCTAACTCAAGTGGATCACAAGTATTTGAAGCTAACCATTTGCTTCGCATGGATTCGAATATTAGCCTTCTACTTCGCATTGATTTGATGCAAAATCATGTGTTTCACATGGATTTGAAGCTAACTCGTTTGTTTCGCATGCTGTTGAAGCTAAATCATGTACATCACATGTATTTGAAGCTAAACCATTTGTATCGCATGGAATCGAAGATAAGCCTCCTACTTCGCATTGATTTGAAGCTAATTCATGTGTTCGCATGGATTTGAAGCTAACTTGTTTGATTCGCGAGCAGTTGAAGCTAAATCAAGTGTATCAAAAGTATTTGAAGCTAAACCATTTGCTTCGCATGGATACGAAGATCAGCCTTCTACTTCGCATTGATTTGAAGCTAAATCATGTGTTCCGCATGGATTTTAAACTAACTCGTTTGTTTCGCATGCAGTTGAAGCTAAATCATGTATATCACAAGTATTTGAAGCTAAACCATTTGTTTCGCATGGATTCGAAGATAAGCCTTCTACTTCGCATTGATTTTAATCTAAATCATGTGTTTCGCAATGATTTTAAGCTAACTCGTTTGTTTCGGATGCTGTTGAAGCTAAATCATGTATATCACAAGTATTTGAAGCTATATCATTTGTTTCGCATGGATTCGAAGATAACCCTTCTAATTCGCATTGATTTGAGGCTAAATCATGTGTTTCGCTTGGATTTGAAGCTAACTCGTTTTTTTCGCTAGTAGTTGAAGCTAAATCATGCATATCACAAGTATTTGAAGCTAAACCATTTGGTTCGCATTTATTCGAAGTAAGCCATCTACTTCGCATTGATTTGAGGCTAAATCATGTGTTTCGCTTGGTGTTGAAGCTAACACGTTTTTTTCGCATGCAGTTGAAGCTGAATCATGTATATCACAAGTATTTGAAGCTAAACTATTCGTTTCGCATGGATTCGAAGATTAGCCTTCTACTTCGCATTGATTTGATGCTAAATCATGTGTTTCACATGGATTTGAAGCTAACTCGTTTGTTTCGCATGCTGTTGAAGCTGAATCATGTACATCACATGTATTTGAAGCTAAACCATTTGTATCGCATAGAATCGAAGATAAGCCTCCTACTTCGCATTGATTTGATGCTAAAACATGTTTTTCGCATGGATTTGAAGCTAACTCGTTTGTTTCGCATGCTGTTGAAGCTAAATCATGTATATCACGAGTATTTGAAGCTATATCATTTGTTTCGCATGGATTCGAAGATAACCCTTCTAATTCGCATTGATTTGAGGCTAAATCATGTGTTTCGCTTGGATTTGAAGCTAACTCGTTTTTTCGCTAGTAGTTGAAGCTAAATCATGCATATCACAAGTATTTGAAGCTAAACCATTTGTTACGCATGGATTCGAAGATCAAGCCTTCTACTTAGCATTGATTTGATTCTAAATCATGTGTTTCGCATGGATTTGAAGCTAACTCGTTTGTTTCGCATGCTGTTGAAGCTAAATCATGTATATCACAAGTATTTAAAGCTAAACCATTTGTATCGGTGGGATCGAAGATAAGCCTCCTACTTCGCATTGATTTGAATCTGAATCATGTGTTTCGCATGGATTTGAAGCTAACTCGTTTGTTTCGCATGCAGTTGAAGCTGAATCATGTATATCACAAGTATTTGAAGCTAAACTATTCGTTTCGCATGGATTCGAAGATAAGCCTTCCACTTCGCATTGATTTGAATATAAATCATGTGTTTCGCTTGGATTTGAAGCTAACTCGTTTGTTTCGCATGCTGTTGAAGCTTATTCAAGTGGATCCCAAGTATTTGAAGCTAAACCATTTGCTTCGCATGGATTCGAAGATTAGCCTTCTACTTTGCTTTGATTTGATGCTAAATCATGTGTTTCACATGGATTTGAAGCTAACTCGTTTGTTTCGCATGCTGTTGAAGCTAAATCATGTATATCACAAGTATTTGAAGCTATATCATACGTTTCGCATAGATTCCAAGATAACCCTTCTAATTCGCATTGATTCGAATCAAAATCATGTGTTTCGCATGGATTTGAAGCTAACTCGTTTGTTTCGCATGCTGTTGAAGCTAAATCATGTATATCACAAGTATTTGAAGCTATACCATTTGTTACGCATGGATTCGAAGCTAAGCCTTCTACTTCGCATTGATTTGATGCTAAGTCATTTGTTTCGCATGGATTTGAATCTAACTCGTTTGTTTCGCATGCTGTTGAAGCTAAATCATGCATATCACAAGTATTTGAAGCTAAACCATTTGTTACGCATGGATACGAAGATCAGCCTTCTACTTCGCATTGATTTGAAGCTAAATCATGTGTTTCGCATGGATTATAAGATAACTCGTTTGTTTCGCATGCAGTTGAAGCTGAATCATGTATATCACAAGTATTTGAAGCTAAACTATTCGTTTCGCATGGATTCGAAGATAAGCATTCCTCTTCGCATTGATTTGATGCTAAATCATGTGTTTCGCATGGATTTGAAGCTAACTCGTTTGTTTCGCATGCTGTTGAAGCTAACTCAAGTGGATCACAAGTATTTGAAGCTAAACCATTTGCTTCGCATGGATTCGAATATTAGCCTTCTACTTCGCATTGATTTGATGCAAAATCATGTGTTTCACATGGATTTGAAGCTAACTCGTTTGTTTCGCATGCTGTTGAAGCTAAATCATGTACATCACATGTATTTGAAGCTAAACCATTTGTATCGCATGGAATCGAAGATAAGCCTCCTACTTCGCATTGATTTGAAGCTAATTCATGTGTTCGCATGGATTTGAAGCTAACTTGTTTGATTCGCGAGCAGTTGAAGCTAAATCAAGTGTATCAAAAGTATTTGAAGCTAAACCATTTGCTTCGCATGGATACGAAGATCAGCCTTCTACTTCGCATTGATTTGAAGCTAAATCATGTGTTCCGCATGGATTTTAAGCTAACTCGTTTGTTTCGCATGCAGTTGAAGCTAAATCATGTATATCACAAGTATTTGAAGCTAAACCATTTGTTTCGCATGGATTCGAAGATAAGCCTTCTACTTCGCATTGATTTTAATCTAAATCATGTGTTTCGCAATGATTTTAAGCTAACTCGTTTGTTTCGGATGCTGTTGAAGCTAAATCATGTATATCACAAGTATTTGAAGCTATATCATTTGTTTCGCATGGATTCGAAGATAACCCTTCTAATTCGCATTGATTTGAGGCTAAATCATGTGTTTCGCTTGGATTTGAAGCTAACTCGTTTTTTTCGCTAGTAGTTGAAGCTAAATCATGCATATCACAAGTATTTGAAGCTAAACCATTTGGTTCGCATTTATTCGAAGTAAGCCATCTACTTCGCATTGATTTGAGGCTAAATCATGTGTTTCGCTTGGTGTTGAAGCTAACACGTTTTTTTCGCATGCAGTTGAAGCTGAATCATGTATATCACAAGTATTTGAAGCTAAACTATTCGTTTCGCATGGATTCGAAGATTAGCCTTCTACTTCGCATTGATTTGATGCTAAATCATGTGTTTCACATGGATTTGAAGCTAACTCGTTTGTTTCGCATGCTGTTGAAGCTGAATCATGTACATCACATGTATTTGAAGCTAAACCATTTGTATCGCATAGAATCGAAGATAAGCCTCCTACTTCGCATTGATTTGATGCTAAAACATGTTTTTCGCATGGATTTGAAGCTAACTCGTTTGTTTCGCATGCTGTTGAAGCTAAATCATGTATATCACGAGTATTTGAAGCTATATCATTTGTTTCGCATGGATTCGAAGATAACCCTTCTAATTCGCATTGATTTGAGGCTAAATCATGTGTTTCGCTTGGATTTGAAGCTAACTCGTTTTTTTCGCTAGTAGTTGAAGCTAAATCATGCATATCACAAGTATTTGAAGCTAAACCATTTGTTACGCATGGATTCGAAGATCAGCCTTCTACTTAGCATTGATTTGATTCTAAATCATGTGTTTCGCATGGATTTGAAGCTAACTCGTTTGTTTCGCATGCTGTTGAAGCTAAATCATGTATATCACAAGTATTTAAAGCTAAACCATTTGTATCGGATGGGATCGAAGATAAGCCTCCTACTTCGCATTGATTTGAATCTGAATCATGTGTTTCGCATGGATTTGAAGCTAACTCGTTTGTTTCGCATGCAGTTGAAGCTGAATCATGTATATCACAAGTATTTGAAGCTAAACTATTCGTTTCGCATGGATTCGAAGATAAGCCTTCCACTTCCCATTGATTTGAATATAAATCATGTGTTTCGCTTGGTGTTGAAGCTAACACGTTTTTTTCGCATGCAGTTGTAGATAAATCATGTATATCACAAGTATTTGAAGCTAAACCATTTGTTTCGCATGGAATCGAAGATAAGCCTTCTACTTCGCATTGATTTTAATCTAAATCATGTGTTTCGCATGGATTTGAAGCTAACTCGTTTGTTTCGCATGCAGTTGAAGCTGAATCATGTATATCACAAGTATTTGAAGCTAAACTATTCGTTTCGCATGGATTCGAAGATTAGCCTTCTACTTCGCATTGATTTGATGCTAAATCATGTGTTTCACATGGATTTGAAGCTAACTCGTTTGTTTCGCATGCTGTTGAAGCTAAATCATGTACATCACATGTATTTGAAGCTAAACCATTTGTATCGCATGGAATCGAAGATAAGCCTCCTACTTCGCATTGATTTGATGCTAAAACATGTTTTTCGCATGGATTTGAAGCTAACTCGTTTGTTTCGCATGCTGTTGAAGCTAAATCATGTATATCACAAGTATTTGAAGCTATATCATACGTTTCGCATGGATTTCAAGATAACCCTTCTAATTCGCATTGATTTGAATCTAAATCATGTGTTTCGCATGGATTTGAAGCTAACTCGTTTGTTTCGCATGCTGTTGAAGCTAAATCAAGTGTATCAAAAGTATTTGAAGTTAAACCATTTGTTTCGCATGGATTCGAAGATCAGCCTTCTACTTTGCATTGATTTGATGCTAAATCATGTGTTTCACATGGATTTGAAGCTAACTCGTTTGTTTCGCATGCTGTTGAAGCTAAATCATGTATATCACGAGTATTTGAAGCTATATCATTTGTTTCGCATGGATTCGAAGATAACCCTTCTAATTCGCATTGATTTGAGGCTAAATCATGTGTTTCGCTTGGATTTGAAGCTAACTCGTTTTTTTCGCTAGTAGTTGAAGCTAAATCATGCATATCACAAGTATTTGAAGCTAAACCATTTGTTACGCATGGATTCGAAGATCAGCCTTCTACTTAGCATTGATTTGATTCTAAATCATGTGTTTCGCATGGATTTGAAGCTAACTCGTTTGTTTCGCATGCTGTTGAAGCTAAATCATGTATATCACAAGTATTTAAAGCTAAACCATTTGTATCGGATGGATCGAAGATAAGCCTCCTACTTCGCATTGATTTGAATCTGAATCATGTGTTTCGCATGGATTTGAAGCTAACTCGTTTGTTTCGCATGCAGTTGAAGCTGAATCATGTATATCACAAGTATTTGGATCTAAACTATTCGTTTCGCATGGATTCGAAGATAAGCCTTCCACTTCGCATTGATTTGAATATAAATCATGTGTTTCGCTTGGATTTGAAGCTAACTCGTTTGTTTCGCATGCTGTTGAAGCTAACTCAAGTGGATCCCAAGTATTTGAAGCTAAACCATTTGCTTCGCATGGATTCGAAGATTAGCCTTCTACTTTGCATTGATTTGATGCTAAATCATGTGTTTCACATGGATTTGAAGCTAACTCGTTTGTTTCGCATGCTGTTGAAGCTAAATCATGTATATCACAAGTATTTGAAGCTATATCATACGTTTCGCATAGATTCCAAGATAACCCTTCTAATTCGCATTGATTTGAATCAAAATCATGTATTTCGCATGGATTTGAAGCTAACTCGTTTGTTTCGCATGCTGTTGAAGCTAAATCATGTATATCACAAGTATTTGAAGCTATACCATTTGTTACGCATGGATTCGAAGCTAAGCCTTCTACTTCGCATTGTTTTGATGCTAAGTCATTTGTTTCGCTTGGTTTTGAAGCTAACACGTTTTTTTCACATGCTGTTGAAGCTAAATCATGTATATCACAAGTATTTGAAGCTATATCATACGTTTCGCATGGATTCCAAGACAACCCTTCTAATTCGCATTGATTTGAAGCTAAATCATGTGTTTCGCATGGATTTGAAGCTAACTCGTTTGTTTCGCATGCTGTTGAAGCTAAATCATGTATATCACAAATATTTGAAGCTAAACCATTTGTTACGCATGGATTCGAAGATCAGCCTTCTACTTAGCATTGATTTTATGCTAAATCATGTGTTTCGCATGGATTTGAAGCTAACTTGTTTGTTTCGCATGCTGTTGAAGCTAACTCAAGTGGATCCCAAGTATTTGAAGCTAAACCATTTGCTTCGCATGGATTCGAAGATTAGCCTTCTACTTTGCATTGATTTGATGCTAAATCATGTGTTTCACATGGATTTGAAGCTAACTCGTTTGTTTCGCATGCTGTTGAAGCTAAATCATGTACATCACATGTATTTGAAGCTAAACCATTTGTATCGCATGGAATCGAAGATAAGCCTCCTACTTCGCATTGATTTGATGCTAAAACATGTTTTTCGCATGGATTTGAAGCTAACTCGTTTGTTTCGCATGCTGTTGAAGCTAAATCATGTATATCACAAGTATTTGAAGCTATATCATACGTTTCGCATGGATTTCAAGATAACCCTTCTAATTCGCATTGATTTGAATCTAAATCATGTGTTTCGCATGGATTTGAAGCTAACTCGTTTGTTTCGCATGCTGTTGAAGCTAAATCAAGTGTATCAAAAGTATTTGAAGTTAAACCATTTGTTTCGCATGGATTCGAAGATCAGCCTTCTACTTTGCATTGATTTGATGCTAAATCATGTGTTTCACATGGATTTGAAGCTAACTCGTTTGTTTCGCATGCTGTTGAAGCTAAATCATGTATATCACAAGTATTTGAAGCTATATCATACGTTTCGCATAGATTCCAAGATAACCCTTCTAATTCGCATTGATTTGAATCTAAATCATGTGTTTCGCATGGATTTGAATCTAACTCGTACATTTCGCATGCTGTTCAAGCTAAATCATGTATATCACAAGTATATGAAGCTGATCCATTTGTTTCGCATGGATTCGAAGATAAGCCTTCCACTTTGCATTGATTTGATGCTAAATCATGTGTTTCGCATGGATTTGAATCTAACTCGTTTGTTTCGCATGCTGTTGAAGCTAAATCATGTATATCACGAGTATTTGAAGCTATATCATTTGTTTCGCATGGATTCGAAGATAACCCTTCTAATTCGCATTGATTTGAGGCTAAATCATGTGTTTCGCTTGGATTTGAAGCTAACTCGTTTTTTCGCTAGTAGTTGAAGCTAAATCATGCATATCACAAGTATTTGAAGCTAAACCATTTGTTACGCATGGATTCGAAGATCAGCCTTCTACTTAGCATTGATTTGATTCTAAATCATGTGTTTCGCATGGATTTGAAGCTAACTCGTTTGTTTCGCATGCTGTTGAAGCTAAATCATGTATATCACAAGTATTTAAAGCTAAACCATTTGTATCGGATGGGATCGAAGATAAGCCTCCTACTTCGCATTGATTTGAATCTGAATCATGTGTTTCGCATGGATTTGAAGCTAACTCGTTTGTTTCGCATGCAGTTGAAGCTGAATCATGTATATCACAAGTATTTGGATCTAAACTATTCGTTTCGCATGGATTCGAAGATAAGCCTTCCACTTCGCATTGATTTGAATATAAATCATGTGTTTCGCTTGGATTTGAAGCTAACTCGTTTGTTTCGCATGCTGTTGAAGCTAACTCAAGTGGATCCCAAGTATTTGAAGCTAAACCATTTGCTTCGCATGGATTCGAAGATTAGCCTTCTACTTTGCATTGATTTGATGCTAAATCATGTGTTTCACATGGATTTGAAGCTAACTCGTTTGTTTCGCATGCTGTTGAAGCTAAATCATGTATATCACAAGTATTTGAAGCTATATCATACGTTTCGCATAGATTCCAAGATAACCCTTCTAATTCGCATTGATTTGAATCAAAATCATGTATTTCGCATGGATTTGAAGCTAACTCGTTTGTTTCGCATGCTGTTGAAGCTAATTCATGTATATCACAAGTATTTGAAGCTATACCATTTGTTACGCATGGATTCGAAGCTAAGCCTTCTACTTCGCATTGATTTGATGCTAAGTCATTTGTTTCGCTTGGTTTTGAAGCTAACACGTTTTTTTCACATGCTGTTGAAGCTAAATCATGTATATCACAAGTATTTGAAGCTATATCATACGTTTCGCATGGATTCCAAGACAACCCTTCTAATTCGCATTGATTTGAAGCTAAATCATGTGTTTCGCATGGATTTGAAGCTAACTCGTTTGTTTCGCATGCTGTTGAAGCTAAATCATGTATATCACAAATATTTGAAGCTAAACCATTTGTTACGCATGGATTCGAAGATCAGCCTTCTACTTAGCATTGATTTTATGCTAAATCATGTGTTTCGCATGGATTTGAAGCTAACTTGTTTGTTTCGCATGCTGTTGAAGCTAAATCATGTATATCACAAGTATTTGAAGCTAAACCATTTGTATCGGATGGGATCGAAGATAAGCCTGCTACTTCGCATTGATTTGAATCTGAATCATGTGTTTCGCATGCTGTTGAATCTAAATCATATATATCACAAGTATTTGAAGGTAAACCATTTGTTTCGCATTTATTCGAAGCTAAGCCTTCTACTTCGCATTGATTTGAGGCTAAATCATGTGTTTCGCATGGATTTGAAGCTAACTCGTTTGTTTCGCATGCTGTTGAATCTAAATCATGTATATCACAAGTATTTGAAGCTAAACCATTTGTTACGCATGGATTCGAAGATCAGCCTTCTACTTAGCATTGATTTGATTCTAAATCATGTGTTTCGCATGGATTTGAAGCTAACTCGTTTGTTTCGCATGCTGTTGAAGCTAAATCATGTATATCACAAGTATTTGAAGATAAACCATTTGTGTCGGATGGGATCGAAGATAAGCCTCCTACTTCGCATTGATTTGAATCTGAATCATGTGTTTCGCATGGATTTGAAGCTAACTCGTTTGTTTCGCATGCTGTTGAAGCTAAATCATATATATCACAAGTATTTGAAGCTAAACCATTTGTTTCGCATTTATTCGAAGCTAAGCCTTCTACTTCGCATTGATTTGAGGCTAAATCATGTGTATCGCATGGATTTTAAGCTAGCTCGTTTGTTTCGCATGCAGTGGAAGCTAAATCATGTATATCACAAGTATTTGCAGCTAACCCATTTGTTTCGCATGGATTCGAAGATAACCCTATTTACTTCGCATTGATTTGAAGCTAAATCATGTGTTTCGCATGGATTTGAATCTAACACGTTTTTTTCGCATGCAGTTGTAGATAAATCATGTATATCACAAGTATTTGAAGCTAAACCATTTGTTTCGCATGGAATCGAAGATAAGCCTTCTACTTCGCATTGATTTTAATCTAAATCATGTGTTTCGCATGGATTTGAAGCTAACTCGTTTGTTTCGCATGCAGTTGAAGCTGAATCATGTATATCACAAGTATTTGAAGCTAAACTATTCGTTTCGCATGGATTCGAAGATTAGCCTTCTACTTCGCATTGATTTGATGCTAAATCATGTGTTTCACATGGATTTGAAGCTAACTCGTTTGTTTCGCATGCTGTTGAAGCTAAATCATGTACATCACATGTATTTGAAGCTAAACCATTTGTATCGCATGGAATCGAAGATAAGCCTCCTACTTCGCATTGATTTGATGCTAAAACATGTTTTTCGCATGGATTTGAAGCTAACTCGTTTGTTTCGCATGCTGTTGAAGCTAAATCATGTATATCACAAGTATTTGAAGCTATATCATACGTTTCGCATGGATTTCAAGATAACCCTTCTAATTCGCATTGATTTGAATCTAAATCATGTGTTTCGCATGGATTTGAAGCTAACTCGTTTGTTTCGCATGCTGTTGAAGCTAAATCAAGTGTATCAAAAGTATTTGAAGTTAAACCATTTGTTTCGCATGGATTCGAAGATCAGCCTTCTACTTTGCATTGATTTGATGCTAAATCATGTGTTTCACATGGATTTGAAGCTAACTCGTTTGTTTCGCATGCTGTTGAAGCTAAATCATGTATATCACAAGTATTTGAAGCTATATCATACGTTTCGCATAGATTCCAAGATAACCCTTCTAATTCGCATTGATTTGAATCTAAATCATGTGTTTCGCATGGATTTGAATCTAACTCGTACATTTCGCATGCTGTTCAAGCTAAATCATGTATATCACAAGTATATGAAGCTGATCCATTTGTTTCGCATGGATTCGAAGATAAGCCTTCTACTTCGCATTGATTTTAATCTAAATCATGTGTTTCGCATGGATTTGAAGCTAACTCGTTTGTTTCGCATGCAGTTGAAGCTGAATCATGTATATCACAAGTATTTGAAGCTAAACTATTCGTTTCGCATGGATTCGAAGATTAGCCTTCTACTTCGCATTGATTTGATGCTAAATCATGTGTTTCACATGGATTTGAAGCTAACTCGTTTGTTTCGCATGCTGTTGAAGCTAAATCATGTATATCACAAGTATTTGAAGATAAACCATTTGTGTCGGATGGGATCGAAGATAAGCCTCCTACTTCGCATTGATTTGAATCTGAATCATGTGTTTCGCATGGATTTGAAGCTAACTCGTTTGTTTCGCATGCTGTTGAAGCTAAATCATATATATCACAAGTATTTGAAGCTAAACCATTTGTTTCGCATTTATTCGAAGCTAAGCCTTCTACTTCGCATTGATTTGAGGCTAAATCATGTGTATCGCATGGATTTTAAGCTAGCTCGTTTGTTTCGCATGCAGTGGAAGCTAAATCATGTATATCACAAGTATTTGCAGCTAACCCATTTGTTTCGCATGGATTCGAAGATAACCCTATTTACTTCGCATTGATTTGAAGCTAAATCATGTGTTTCGCATGGATTTGAATCTAACACGTTTTTTTCGCATGCAGTTGTAGATAAATCATGTATATCACAAGTATTTGAAGCTAAACCATTTGTTTCGCATGGAATCGAAGATAAGCCTTCTACTTCGCATTGATTTTAATCTAAATCATGTGTTTCGCATGGATTTGAAGCTAACTCGTTTGTTTCGCATGCAGTTGAAGCTGAATCATGTATATCACAAGTATTTGAAGCTAAACTATTCGTTTCGCATGGATTCGAAGATTAGCCTTCTACTTCGCATTGATTTGATGCTAAATCATGTGTTTCACATGGATTTGAAGCTAACTCGTTTGTTTCGCATGCTGTTGAAGCTAAATCATGTACATCTAAATCATGTACATCACATGTATTTGAAGCTAAACCATTTGTATCGCATGGAATCGAAGATAAGCCTCCTACTTCGCATTGATTTGATGCTAAAACATGTTTTTCGCATGGATTTGAAGCTAACTCGTTTGTTTCGCATGCTGTTGAAGCTAAATCATGTATATCACAAGTATTTGAAGCTATATCATACGTTTCGCATGGATTTCAAGATAACCCTTCTAATTCGCATTGATTTGAATCTAAATCATGTGTTTCGCATGGATTTGAAGCTAACTCGTTTGTTTCGCATGCTGTTGAAGCTAAATCAAGTGTATCAAAAGTATTTGAAGTTAAACCATTTGTTTCGCATGGATTCGAAGATCAGCCTTCTACTTTGCATTGATTTGATGCTAAATCATGTGTTTCACATGGATTTGAAGCTAACTCGTTTGTTTCGCATGCTGTTGAAGCTAAATCATGTATATCACAAGTATTTGAAGCTATATCATACGTTTCGCATAGATTCCAAGATAACCCTTCTAATTCGCATTGATTTGAATCTAAATCATGTGTTTCGCATGGATTTGAATCTAACTCGTACATTTCGCATGCTGTTCAAGCTAAATCATGTATATCACAAGTATATGAAGCTGATCCATTTGTTTCGCATGGATTCGAAGATAAGCCTTCCACTTTGCATTGATTTGATGCTAAATCATGTGTTTCGCATGGATTTGAATCTAACTCGTTTGTTTCGCATGCTGTTGAAGCTAAATCATGTATATCACGAGTATTTGAAGCTATATCATTTGTTTCGCATGGATTCGAAGATAACCCTTCTAATTCGCATTGATTTGAGGCTAAATCATGTGTTTCGCTTGGATTTGAAGCTAACTCGTTTTTTTTCGCTAGTAGTTGAAGCTAAATCATGCATATCACAAGTATTTGAAGCTAAACCATTTGTTACGCATGGATTCGAAGATCAGCCTTCTACTTAGCATTGATTTGATTCTAAATCATGTGTTTCGCATGGATTTGAAGCTAACTCGTTTGTTTCGCATGCTGTTGAAGCTAAATCATGTATATCACAAGTATTTAAAGCTAAACCATTTGTATCGGATGGGATCGAAGATAAGCCTCCTACTTCGCATTGATTTGAATCTGAATCATGTGTTTCGCATGGATTTGAAGCTAACTCGTTTGTTTCGCATGCAGTTGAAGCTGAATCATGTATATCACAAGTATTTGGATCTAAACTATTCGTTTCGCATGGATTCGAAGATAAGCCTTCCACTTCGCATTGATTTGAATATAAATCATGTGTTTCGCTTGGATTTGAAGCTAACTCGTTTGTTTCGCATGCTGTTGAAGCTAACTCAAGTGGATCCCAAGTATTTGAAGCTAAACCATTTGCTTCGCATGGATTCGAAGATTAGCCTTCTACTTTGCATTGATTTGATGCTAAATCATGTGTTTCACATGGATTTGAAGCTAACTCGTTTGTTTCGCATGCTGTTGAAGCTAAATCATGTATATCACAAGTATTTGAAGCTATATCATACGTTTCGCATAGATTCCAAGATAACCCTTCTAATTCGCATTGATTTGAATCAAAATCATGTATTTCGCATGGATTTGAAGCTAACTCGTTTGTTTCGCATGCTGTTGAAGCTAAATCATGTATATCACAAGTATTTGAAGCTATACCATTTGTTACGCATGGATTCGAAGCTAAGCCTTCTACTTCGCATTGATTTGATGCTAAGTCATTTGTTTCGCTTGGTTTTGAAGCTAACACGTTTTTTTTCACATGCTGTTGAAGCTAAATCATGTATATCACAAGTATTTGAAGCTATATCATACGTTTCGCATGGATTCCAAGACAACCCTTCTAATTCGCATTGATTTGAAGCTAAATCATGTGTTTCGCATGGATTTGAAGCTAACTCGTTTGTTTCGCATGCTGTTGAAGCTAAATCATGTATATCACAAATATTTGAAGCTAAACCATTTGTTACGCATGGATTCGAAGATCAGCCTTCTACTTAGCATTGATTTTATGCTAAATCATGTGTTTCGCATGGATTTGAAGCTAACTTGTTTGTTTCGCATGCTGTTGAAGCTAAATCATGTATATCACAAGTATTTGAAGCTAAACCATTTGTATCGGATGGGATCGAAGATAAGCCTGCTACTTCGCATTGATTTGAATCTGAATCATGTGTTTCGCATGCTGTTGAACTCTAAATCATATATATCACAAGTATTTGAAGGTAAACCATTTGTTTCGCATTTATTCGAAGCTAAGCCTTCTACTTCGCATTGATTTGAGGCTAAATCATGTGTTTCGCATGGATTTGAAGCTAACTCGTTTGTTTCGCATGCTGTTGAATCTAAATCATGTATATCACAAGTATTTGAAGCTAAACCATTTGTTACGCATGGATTCGAAGATCAGCCTTCTACTTAGCATTGATTTGATTCTAAATCATGTGTTTCGCATGGATTTGAAGCTAACTCGTTTGTTTCGCATGCTGTTGAAGCTAAATCATGTATATCACAAGTATTTGAAGATAAACCATTTGTGTCGGATGGGATCGAAGATAAGCCTCCTACTTCGCATTGATTTGAATCTGAATCATGTGTTTCGCATGGATTTGAAGCTAACTCGTTTGTTTCGCATGCTGTTGAAGCTAAATCATATATATCACAAGTATTTGAAGCTAAACCATTTGTTTCGCATTTATTCGAAGCTAAGCCTTCTACTTCGCATTGATTTGAGGCTAAATCATGTGTATCGCATGGATTTTAAGCTAGCTCGTTTGTTTCGCATGCAGTGGAAGCTAAATCATGTATATCACAAGTATTTGCAGCTAACCCATTTGTTTCGCATGGATTCGAAGATAACCCTATTTACTTCGCATTGATTTGAAGCTAAATCATGTGTTTCGCATGGATTTGAATCTAACTCGTACATTTCGCATGCTGTGAAGCTAAATCATGTATATCACAAGTATATGAAGCTGATCCATTTGTTTCGCATGGATTCGAAGATAAGCCTTCCACTTCGCATTGATTTGATGCTAAATCATGTGTTTCGCATGGATTTGAATCTAACTCGTTTGTTTCGCATGTTGTTGAAGCTAAATCATGTATATCACGAGTATTTGAAGCTATATCTTCTTTGTTTCGCATGGATTCGAAGATAACCCTTCTAATTCGCATTGATTTGAGGCTAAATCATGTGTTTCGCTTGGATTGAAGCTAACTCGTTTTTTTCGCTAGTAGTTGAAGCTTAATCATGCATATCACAAGTATTTGAAGCTAAACCATTTGGTTCGCATTTATTCGAAGCTAAGCCATCCACTTCGCATTGATTTGAGGGCTAAATCATGTGTTTCGCTTGGTTTTGAAGCTAACTCGTTTTTTTTCGCATGCAGTTGTAGCTAAATCATGTATATCACAAGTATTTGTAGCTAATCCATTTGTTTCGCATGGATTCGAAGATAAGCCTTCTACTTCGCATTGATTTTAATCTAAATCATGTGTTTCGCATGGATTTGAAGCTAACTCGTTTGTTTCGCATGCAGTCGAAGCTGAATCATGTATATCACAAGTATTTGAAGCTAAACTATTCGTTTCGCATGGATTCGGAGATAAGCCTTCCACTTCGCATTGATTTGAATATAACTCATGTGTTTCGCTTGGATTTGAAGCTAACTCGTTTGTTTCGCATGCTGTTGAAGCTTATTCAAGTGGATCCCAAGTATTTGAAGCTAAACCATTTGCTTCGCATGGATTCGAAGATTAGCCTTCTACTTTGCATTGATTTGATGCTAAATCATGTGTTTCACATGGATTTGAAGCTAACTCGTTTGTTTCGCATGCTGTTGAAGCTAAATCATGTATATCACAAGTATTTGAAGCTATATCATTACGTTTCGCATAGATTCCAAGATAACCCTTCTAATTCGCATTGATTTGAATCAAAATCATGTGTTTCGCATGGATTTGAAGCTAACTCGTTTGTTTCGCATGCTGTTGAAGCTAAATCATGCATATCACAAGTATTTGAAGCTAAACCATTTGTTACGCATGGATTCGAAGATCAGCCTTCTACTTCGCATTGATTTGAAGCTAAATCATGTGTTTCGCATGGATTATAAGATAACTCGTTTGTTTCGCATGCAGTTGAAGCTGAATCATGTATATCACAAGTATTTGAAGCTAAACTATTCGTTTCGCATGGATTTCGAAGATAAGCATTCCTCTTCGCATTGATTTGATGCTAAATCATGTGTTTCGCATGGATTTGAATCTAACTCGTTTGTTTCGCATGCTGTTGAAGCTAACTCAAGTGGATCACAAGTATTTGAAGCTAAACCATTTGTTACGCATGGATTCGATGATCAGCCTTCTACTTCGCATTGATTTGATGCTAAATCACGTGTTTCGAATGGATTTGAAGCTAACTCGTTTGTTTCGCATGCTGTTGAAGCTAAATCATGTACATCACATGTATTTGAAGCTAAACCATTTGTATCGCATGGAATCGAAGATAAGCCTCCTACTTCGCATTGATTTGAAGCTAATTCATGTGTTCGCATGGATTTGAAGCTAACTTGTTTGATTCGCGAGCAGTTGAAGCTAAATCAAGTGTATCAAAAGTATTTGAAGCTAAACCATTTGCTTCGCATGGATACGAAGATCAGCCTTCTACTTCGCATTGATTTGAAGCTAAATCATGTGTTCCGCATGGATTTTAAGCTAACTCGTTTGTTTCTTATGCAGTTGAAGCTAAATCATGTATATCACAAGTATTTGAAGCTAAACCATTTAATTCGCATGGATTCGAAGATAAGCCTTCTACTTCGCATTGATTTTAATCTAAATCATGTGTTTCGCAATGATTTTAAGCTAACTCGTTTGTTTCGGATGCTGTTGAAGCTAAATCATGTATATCACAAGTATTTGAAGCTATATCATTTGTTTCGCATGGATTCGAAGATAACCCTTCTAATTCGCATTGATTTGAGGCTAAATCATGTGTTTTCGCTTGGATTTGAAGCTAACTCGTTTTTTTCGCTAGTAGTTGAAGCTAAATCATGCATATCACAAGTATTTGAAGCTAAACCATTTGGTTCGCATTTATTCGAAGTAAGCCATCTACTTCGCATTGATTTGAGGCTAAATCATGTGTTTCGCTTGGTGTTGAAGCTAAACACGTTTTTTTCGCATGCAGTTGAAGCTGAATCATGTATATCACAAGTATTTGAAGCTAAACTATTCGTTTCGCATGGATTCGAAGATTAGCCTTCTACTTCGCATTGATTTGATGCTAAATCATGTGTTTCACATGGATTTGAAGCTAACTCGTTTGTTTCGCATGCTGTTGAAGCTGAATCATGTACATCACATGTATTTGAAGCTAAACCATTTGTATCGCATAGAATCGAAGATAAGCCTCCTACTTCGCATTGATTTGATGCTAAAACATGTTTTTTCGCATGGATTTGAAGCTAACTCGTTTGTTTCGCATGCTGTTGAAGCTAAATCATGTATATCACGAGTATTTGAAGCTATATCATTTGTTTCGCATGGATTCGAAGATAACCCTTCTAATTCGCATTGATTTGAGGCTAAATCATGTGTTTCGCTTGGATTTGAAGCTAACTCGTTTTTTTCGCTAGTAGTTGAAGCTAAATCATGCATATCACAAGTATTTGAAGCTAAACCATTTGTTACGCATGGATTCGAAGATCAGCCTTCTACTTAGCATTGATTTGATTCTAAATCATGTGTTTCGCATGGATTTGAAGCTAACTCGTTTGTTTCGCATGCTGTTGAAGCTAAATCATGTATATCACAATTTAAAGCTAAACCATTTGTATCGGATGGGATCTAAGATAAGCCTCCTACTTCGCATTGATTTGAATCTGAATCATGTGTTTCGCATGGATTTGAAGCTAACTCGTTTGTTTCGCATGCAGTTGAAGCTGAATCATGTATATCACAAGTATTTGAAGCTAAACTATTCGTTTCGCATGGATTCGAAGATAAGCCTTCCACTTCGCATTGATTTGAATATAAATCATGTGTTTCGCTTGGATTTGAAGCTAACTCGTTTGTTTCGCATGCTGTTGAAGCTAACTCAAGTGGATCCCAAGTATTTGAAGCTAAACCATTTGCTTCGCATGGATTCGAAGATTAGCCTTCTACTTTGCATTGATTTGATGCTAAATCATGTGTTTCACATGGATTTGAAGCTAACTCGTTTGTTTCGCATGCTGTTGAAGCTAAATCATGTATATCACAAGTATTTGAAGCTATGTCATACGTTTCGCATAGATTCCAAGATAACCCTTCTAATTCGCATTGATTTGAATCAAAATCATGTATTTCGCATGGATTTGAAGCTAACTCGTTTGTTTCGCATGCAGTTGAAGCTAAATCATGTATATCACAAGTATTTGAAGCTAAACCATTTGTTTCGCATGGATTCGAAGATAAGCCTTCTACTTCGCATTGATTTTAATCTAAATCATGTGTTTCGCAATTATTTTAAGCTAACTCGTTTGTTTCGGATGCTGTTGAAGCTAAATCATGTATATCACAAGTATTTGAAGCTATATCATTTGTTTCGCATGGATTCGAAGATAACCCTTCTAATTCGCATTGATTTGAGGCTAAATCATGTGTTTCGCTTGGATTTGAAGCTAACTCGTTTTTTTCGCTAGTAGTTGAAGCTAAATCATGCATATCACAAGTATTTGAAGCTAAACTATTTGGTTCGCATTTATTCGAAGTAAGCCATCTACTTCGCATTGATTTGAGGCTAAATCATGTGTTTCGCTTGGTGTTGAAGCTAACACGTTTTTTTCGCATGCAGTTGTAGATAAATCATGTATATCACAAGTATTTGAAGCTAAACCATTTGTTTCGCATGGAATCGAAGATAAGCCTTCTACTTCGCATTGATTTTAATCTAAATCATGTGTTTCGCATGGATTTGAAGCTAACTCGTTTGTTTCGCATGCAGTTGAAGCTGAATCATGTATATCACAAGTATTTGAAGCTAAACTATTCGTTTCGCATGGATTCGAAGATTAGCCTTCTACTTCGCATTGATTTGATGCTAAATCATGTGTTTCACATGGATTTGAAGCTAACTCGTTTGTTTCGCATGCTGTTGAAGCTAAATCATGTACATCACATGTATTTGAAGCTAAACCATTTGTATCGCATGGAATCGAAGATAAGCCTCCTACTTCGCATTGATTTGATGCTAAAACATGTTTTTCGCATGGATTTGAAGCTAACTCGTTTGTTTCGCATGCTGTTGAAGCTAAATCATGTATATCACAAGTATTTGAAGCTATATCATACGTTTCGCATGGATTTCAAGATAACCCTTCTAATTCGCATTGATTTGAATCTAAATCATGTGTTTCGCATGGATTTGAAGCTAACTCGTTTGTTTCGCATGCTGTTGAAGCTAAATCAAGTGTATCAAAAGTATTTGAAGTTAAACCATTTGTTTCGCATGGATTCGAAGATCAGCCTTCTACTTTGCATTGATTTGATGCTAAATCATGTGTTTCACATGGATTTGAAGCTAACTCGTTTGTTTCGCATGCTGTTGAAGCTAAATCATGTATATCACAAGTATTTGAAGCTATATCATACGTTTCGCATAGATTCCAAGATAACCCTTCTAATTCGCATTGATTTGAATCTAAATCATGTGTTTCGCATGGATTTGAATCTAACTCGTACATTTCGCATGCTGTTCAAGCTAAATCATGTATATCACAAGTATATGAAGCTGATCCATTTGTTTCGCATGGATTCGAAGATAAGCCTTCCACTTTGCATTGATTTGATGCTAAATCATGTGTTTCGCATGGATTTGAATCTAACTCGTTTGTTTCGCATGCTGTTGAAGCTAAATCATGTATATCACGAGTATTTGAAGCTATATCATTTGTTTCGCATGGATTCGAAGATAACCCTTCTAATTCGCATTGATTTGAGGCTAAATCATGTGTTTCGCTTGGATTTGAAGCTAACTCGTTTTTTTCGCTAGTAGTTGAAGCTAAATCATGCATATCACAAGTATTTGAAGCTAAACCATTTGTTACGCATGGATTCGAAGATCAGCCTTCTACTTAGCATTGATTTGATTCTAAATCATGTGTTTCGCATGGATTTGAAGCTAACTCGTTTGTTTCGCATGCTGTTGAAGCTAAATCATGTATATCACAAGTATTTAAAGCTAAACCATTTGTATCGGATGGGATCGAAGATAAGCCTCCTACTTCGCATTGATTTGAATCTGAATCATGTGTTTCGCATGGATTTGAAGCTAACTCGTTTGTTTCGCATGCAGTTGAAGCTGAATCATGTATATCACAAGTATTTGGATCTAAACTATTCGTTTCGCATGGATTCGAAGATAAGCCTTCCACTTCGCATTGATTTGAATATAAATCATGTGTTTCGCTTGGATTTGAAGCTAACTCGTTTGTTTCGCATGCTGTTGAAGCTAACTCAAGTGGATCCCAAGTATTTGAAGCTAAACCATTTGCTTCGCATGGATTCGAAGATTAGCCTTCTACTTTGCATTGATTTGATGCTAAATCATGTGTTTCACATGGATTTGAAGCTAACTCGTTTGTTTCGCATGCTGTTGAAGCTAAATCATGTATATCACAAGTATTTGAAGCTATATCATACGTTTCGCATAGATTCCAAGATAACCCTTCTAATTCGCATTGATTTGAATCAAAATCATGTATTTCGCATGGATTTGAAGCTAACTCGTTTGTTTCGCATGCTGTTGAAGCTAAATCATGTATATCACAAGTATTTGAAGCTATACCATTTGTTACGCATGGATTCGAAGCTAAGCCTTCTACTTCGCATTGATTTGATGCTAAGTCATTTGTTTCGCTTGGTTTTGAAGCTAACACGTTTTTTTCACATGCTGTTGAAGCTAAATCATGTATATCACAAGTATTTGAAGCTATATCATACGTTTCGCATGGATTCCAAGACAACCCTTCTAATTCGCATTGATTTGAAGCTAAATCATGTGCTTCGCATGGATTTGAAGCTAACTCGTTTGTTTCGCATGCTGTTGAAGCTAAATCATGTATATCACAAATATTTGAAGCTAAACCATTTGTTACGCATGGATTCGAAGATCAGCCTTCTACTTAGCATTGATTTTATGCTAAATCATGTGTTTCGCATGGATTTGAAGCTAACTTGTTTGTTTCGCATGCTGTTGAAGCTAAATCATGTATATCACAAGTATTTGAAGCTAAACCATTTGTATCGGATGGGATCGAAGATAAGCCTGCTACTTCGCATTGATTTGAATCTGAATCATGTGTTTCGCATGCTGTTGAATCTAAATCATATATATCACAAGTATTTGAAGGTAAACCATTTGTTTCGCATTTATTCGAAGCTAAGCCTTCTACTTCGCATTGATTTGAGGCTAAATCATGTGTTTCGCATGGATTTGAAGCTAACTCGTTTGTTTCGCATGCTGTTGAATCTAAATCATGTATATCACAAGTATTTGAAGCTAAACCATTTGTTACGCATGGATTCGAAGATCAGCCTTCTACTTAGCATTGATTTGATTCTAAATCATGTGTTTCGCATGGATTTGAAGCTAACTCGTTTGTTTCGCATGCTGTTGAAGCTAAATCATGTATATCACAAGTATTTGAAGATAAACCATTTGTGTCGGATGGGATCGAAGATAAGCCTCCTACTTCGCATTGATTTGAATCTGAATCATGTGTTTCGCATGGATTTGAAGCTAACTCGTTTGTTTCGCATGCTGTTGAAGCTAAATCATATATATCACAAGTATTTGAAGCTAAACCATTTGTTTCGCATTTATTCGAAGCTAAGCCTTCTACTTCGCATTGATTTGAGGCTAAATCATGTGTATCGCATGGATTTTAAGCTAGCTCGTTTGTTTCGCATGCAGTGGAAGCTAAATCATGTATATCACAAGTATTTGCAGCTAACCCATTTGTTTCGCATGGATTCGAAGATAACCCTATTTACTTCGCATTGATTTGAAGCTAAATCATGTGTTTCGCATGGATTTGAATCTAACTCGTACATTTCGCATGCTGTTGAAGCTAAATCATGTATATCACAAGTATATGAAGCTGATCCATTTGTTTCGCATGGATTCGAAGATAAGCCTTCCACTTCGCATTGATTTGATGCTAAATCATGTGTTTCGCATGGATTTGAATCTAACTCGTTTGTTTCGCATGTTGTTGAAGCTAAATCATGTATATCACGAGTATTTGAAGCTATATCATTTGTTTCGCATGGATTCGAAGATAACCCTTCTAATTCGCATTGATTTGAGGCTAAATCATGTGTTTCGCTTGGATTTGAAGCTAACTCGTTTTTTTCGCTAGTAGTTGAAGCTTAATCATGCATATCACAAGTATTTGAAGCTAAACCATTTGGTTCGCATTTATTCGAAGCTAAGCCATCCACTTCGCATTGATTTGAGGCTAAATCATGTGTTTCGCTTGGTTTTGAAGCTAACTCGTTTTTTTCGCATGCAGTTGTAGCTAAATCATGTATATCACAAGTATTTGTAGCTAATCCATTTGTTTCGCATGGATTCGAAGATAAGCCTTCTACTTCGCATTGATTTTAATCTAAATCATGTGTTTTGCATGGATTTGAAGCTAACTCGTTTGTTTCGCATGCAGTCGAAGCTGAATCATGTATATCACAAGTATTTGAAGCTAAACCATTTGGTTCGCATTTATTCGAAGCTAAGCCATCCACTTCGCATTGATTTGAGGCTAAATCATGTGTTTCGCTTGGTTTTGAAGCTAACTCGTTTTTTTCGCATGCAGTTGTAGCTAAATCATGTATATCACAAGTATTTGTAGCTAATCCATTTGTTTCGCATGGATTCGAAGATAAGCCTTCTACTTCGCATTGATTTTAATCTAAATCATGTGTTTCGCATGGATTTGAAGCTAACTCGTTTGTTTCGCATGCAGTCGAAGCTGAATCATGTATATCACAAGTATTTGAAGCTAAACTATTCGTTTCGCATGGATTCGGAGATAAGCCTTCCACTTCGCATTGATTTGAATATAAATCATGTGTTTCGCTTGGATTTGAAGCTAACTCGTTTGTTTCGCATGCTGTTGAAGCTAAATCATGTATATCACAAGTATTTGAAGCTATATCATACGTTTCGCATAGATTCCTAGATAACCCTTCTAATTCGCATTGATTCGAATCAAAATCATGTGTTTCGCATGGATTTGAAGCTAACTCGTTTGTTTCGCATGCTGTTGAAGCTAAATCATGTATATCACAAGTATTTGAAGCTATACCATTTGTTACGCATGGATTCGAAGCTAAGCCTTCTACTTCGCATTGATTTGATGCTAAGTCATTTGTTTCGCATGGATTTGAATCTAACTCGTTTGTTTCGCATGCTGTTGAAGCTAAATCATGCATATCACAAGTATTTGAAGCTAAACCATTTGTTACGCATGGATACGAAGATCAGCCTTCTACTTCGCATTGATTTGAAGCTAAATCATGTGTTTCGCATGGATTATAAGATAACTCGTTTGTTTCGCATGCAGTTGAAGCTGAATCATGTATATCACAAGTATTTGAAGCTAAACTATTCGTTTCGCATGGATTCGAAGATAAGCATTCCTCTTCGCATTGATTTGATGCTAAATCATGTGTTTCGCATGGATTTGAAGCTAACTCGTTTGTTTCGCATGCTGTTGAAGCTAACTCAAGTGGATCACAAGTATTTGAAGCTAAACCATTTGCTTCGCATGGATTCGAATATTAGCCTTCTACTTCGCATTGATTTGATGCAAAATCATGTGTTTCACATGGATTTGAAGCTAACTCGTTTGTTTCGCATGCTGTTGAAGCTAAATCATGTACATCACATGTATTTGAAGCTAAACCATTTGTATCGCATGGAATCGAAGATAAGCCTCCTACTTCGCATTGATTTGAAGCTAATTCATGTGTTCGCATGGATTTGAAGCTAACTTGTTTGATTCGCGAGCAGTTGAAGCTAAATCAAGTGTATCAAAAGTATTTGAAGCTAAACCATTTGCTTCGCATG
The DNA here is from genome assembly GCF_051020955.1 of Megalopta genalis. NCBI lineage: Eukaryota > Metazoa > Arthropoda > Insecta > Hymenoptera > Halictidae > Megalopta > Megalopta genalis. Next base: position 52,872 of record NW_027476470.1, read on the forward strand.
GATACGAAGATCAGCCTTCTACTTCGCATTGATTTGAAGCTAAATCATGTGTTCCGCATGGATTTTAAGCTAACTCGTTTGTTTCGCATGCAGTTGAAGCTAAATCATGTATATCACAAGTATTTGAAGCTAAACCATTTGTTTCGCATGGATTCGAAGATAAGCCTTCTACTTCGCATTGATTTTAATCTAAATCATGTGTTTCGCAATGATTTTAAGCTAACTCGTTTGTTTCGGATGCTGTTGAAGCTAAATCATGTATATCACAAGTATTTGAAGCTATATCATTTGTTTCGCATGGATTCGAAGATAACCCTTCTAATTCGCATTGATTTGAGGCTAAATCATGTGTTTCGCTTGGATTTGAAGCTAACTCGTTTTTTTCGCTAGTAGTTGAAGCTAAATCATGCATATCACAAGTATTTGAAGCTAAACCATTTGGTTCGCATTTATTCGAAGTAAGCCATCTACTTCGCATTGATTTGAGGCTAAATCATGTGTTTCGCTTGGTGTTGAAGCTAACACGTTTTTTTCGCATGCAGTTGAAGCTGAATCATGTATATCACAAGTATTTGAAGCTAAACTATTCGTTTCGCATGGATTCGAAGATTAGCCTTCTACTTCGCATTGATTTGATGCTAAATCATGTGTTTCACATGGATTTGAAGCTAACTCGTTTGTTTCGCATGCTGTTGAAGCTGAATCATGTACATCACATGTATTTGAAGCTAAACCATTTGTATCGCATAGAATCGAAGATAAGCCTCCTACTTCGCATTGATTTGATGCTAAAACATGTTTTTCGCATGGATTTGAAGCTAACTCGTTTGTTTCGCATGCTGTTGAAGCTAAATCATGTATATCACGAGTATTTGAAGCTATATCATTTGTTTCGCATGGATTCGAAGATAACCCTTCTAATTCGCATTGATTTGAGGCTAAATCATGTGTTTCGCTTGGATTTGAAGCTAACTCGTTTTTTCGCTAGTAGTTGAAGCTAAATCATGCATATCACAAGTATTTGAAGCTAAACCATTTGTTACGCATGGATTCGAAGATCAGCCTTCTACTTAGCATTGATTTGATTCTAAATCATGTGTTTCGCATGGATTTGAAGCTAACTCGTTTGTTTCGCATGCTGTTGAAGCTAAATCATGTATATCACAAGTATTTAAAGCTAAACCATTTGTATCGGTGGGATCGAAGATAAGCCTCCTACTTCGCATTGATTTGAATCTGAATCATGTGTTTCGCATGGATTTGAAGCTAACTCGTTTGTTTCGCATGCAGTTGAAGCTGAATCATGTATATCACAAGTATTTGAAGCTAAACTATTCGTTTCGCATGGATTCGAAGATAAGCCTTCCACTTCGCATTGATTTGAATATAAATCATGTGTTTCGCTTGGATTTGAAGCTAACTCGTTTGTTTCGCATGCTGTTGAAGCTTATTCAAGTGGATCCCAAGTATTTGAAGCTAAACCATTTGCTTCGCATGGATTCGAAGATTAGCCTTCTACTTTGCTTTGATTTGATGCTAAATCATGTGTTTCACATGGATTTGAAGCTAACTCGTTTGTTTCGCATGCTGTTGAAGCTAAATCATGTATATCACAAGTATTTGAAGCTATATCATACGTTTCGCATAGATTCCAAGATAACCCTTCTAATTCGCATTGATTCGAATCAAAATCATGTGTTTCGCATGGATTTGAAGCTAACTCGTTTGTTTCGCATGCTGTTGAAGCTAAATCATGTATATCACAAGTATTTGAAGCTATACCATTTGTTACGCATGGATTCGAAGCTAAGCCTTCTACTTCGCATTGATTTGATGCTAAGTCATTTGTTTCGCATGGATTTGAATCTAACTCGTTTGTTTCGCATGCTGTTGAAGCTAAATCATGCATATCACAAGTATTTGAAGCTAAACCATTTGTTACGCATGGATACGAAGATCAGCCTTCTACTTCGCATTGATTTGAAGCTAAATCATGTGTTTCGCATGGATTATAAGATAACTCGTTTGTTTCGCATGCAGTTGAAGCTGAATCATGTATATCACAAGTATTTGAAGCTAAACTATTCGTTTCGCATGGATTCGAAGATAAGCATTCCTCTTCGCATTGATTTGATGCTAAATCATGTGTTTCGCATGGATTTGAAGCTAACTCGTTTGTTTCGCATGCTGTTGAAGCTAACTCAAGTGGATCACAAGTATTTGAAGCTAAACCATTTGCTTCGCATGGATTCGAATATTAGCCTTCTACTTCGCATTGATTTGATGCAAAATCATGTGTTTCACATGGATTTGAAGCTAACTCGTTTGTTTCGCATGCTGTTGAAGCTAAATCATGTACATCACATGTATTTGAAGCTAAACCATTTGTATCGCATGGAATCGAAGATAAGCCTCCTACTTCGCATTGATTTGAAGCTAATTCATGTGTTCGCATGGATTTGAAGCTAACTTGTTTGATTCGCGAGCAGTTGAAGCTAAATCAAGTGTATCAAAAGTATTTGAAGCTAAACCATTTGCTTCGCATGGATACGAAGATCAGCCTTCTACTTCGCATTGATTTGAAGCTAAATCATGTGTTCCGCATGGATTTTAAGCTAACTCGTTTGTTTCGCATGCAGTTGAAGCTAAATCATGTATATCACAAGCATTTGAAGCTAAACCATTTGCTTCGCATGGATTCGAAGATTAGCCTTCTACTTTGCTTTGATTTGATGCTAAATCATGTGTTTCACATGGATTTGAAGCTAACTCGTTTGTTTCGCATGCTGTTGAAGCTAAATCATGTATATCACAAGTATTTGAAGCTATATCATTTGTTTCGCATGGATTCGAAGATAACCCTTCTAATTCGCATTGATTTGAGGCTAAATCATGTGTTTCGCTTGGATTTGAAGCTAACTCGTTTTTTTCGCTAGTAGTTGAAGCTAAATCATGCATATCACAAGTATTTGAAGCTAAACCATTTGGTTCGCATTTATTCGAAGTAAGCCATCTACTTCGCATTGATTTGATGCTAAGTCATTTGTTTCGCATGGATTTGAAGCTAACTCGTTTGTTTCGCATGCTGTTGAAGCTGAATCATGTACATCACATGTATTTGAAGCTAAACCATTTGTATCGCATAGAATCGAAGATAAGCCTCCTACTTCGCATTGATTTGATGCTAAAACATGTTTTTCGCATGGATTTGAAGCTATCTCGTTTGTTTCGCATGCTGTTGAAGCTAAATCATGTATATCACGAGTATTTGAAGCTATATCATTTGTTTCGCATGGATTCGAAGATAACCCTTCTAATTCGCATTGATTTGAGGCTAAATCATGTGTTTCGCTTGGATTTGAAGCTAACTCGTTTTTTTCGCTAGTAGTTGAAGCTAAATCATGCATATCACAAGTATTTGAAGCTAAACCATTTGTTACGCATGGATTCGAAGATCAGCCTTCTACTTAGCATTGATTTGATTCTAAATCATGTGTTTCGCATGGATTTGAAGCTAACTCGTTTGTTTCGCATGCTGTTGAAGCTAAATCATGTATATCACAAGTATTTAAAGCTAAACCATTTGTATCGGATGGGATTGAAGATAAGCCTCCTACTTCGCATTGATTTGAATCTGAATCATGTGTTTCGCATGGATTTGAAGCTAACTCGTTTGTTTCGCATGCAGTTGAAGCTGAATCATGTATATCACAAGTATTTGAAGCTAAACTATTCGTTTCGCATGGATTCGAAGATAAGCCTTCCACTTCGCATTGATTTGAATATAAATCATGTGTTTCGCTTGGATTTGAAGCTAACTCGTTTGTTTCGCATGCTGTTGAAGCTATCTCAAGTGGATCCCAAGTATTTGAAGCTAAACCATTTGCTTCGCATGGATTCGAAGATTAGCCTTCTACTTTGCATTGATTTGATGCTAAATCATGTGTTTCACATGGATTTGAAGCTAACTCGTTTGTTTCGCATGCTGTTGAAGCTAAATCATGTATATCACAAGTATTTGAAGCTATGTCATACGTTTCGCATAGATTCCAAGATAACCCTTCTAATTCGCATTGATTTGAATCAAAATCATGTATTTCCCATGGATTTGAAGCTAACTCGTTTGTTTCGCATGCAGTTGAAGCTAAATCATGTATATCACAAGTATTTGAAGCTAAACCATTTGTTTCGCATGGATTCGAAGATAAGCCTTCTACTTCGCATTGATTTTAATCTAAATCATGTGTTTCGCAATTATTTTAAGCTAACTCGTTTGTTTCGGATGCTGTTGAAGCTAAATCATGTATATCACAAGTATTTGAAGCTATATCATTTGTTTCGCATGGATTCGAAGATAACCCTTCTAATTCGCATTGATTTGAGGCTAAATCATGTGTTTCGCTTGGATTTGAAGCTAACTCGTTTTTTTCGCTAGTAGTTGAAGCTAAATCATGCATATCACAAGTATTTGAAGCTAAACCATTTGGTTCGCATTTATTCGAAGTAAGCCATCTACTTCGCATTGATTTGAGGCTAAATCATGTGTTTCGCTTGGTGTTGAAGCTAACACGTTTTTTTCGCATGCAGTTGTAGATAAATCATGTATATCACAAGTATTTGAAGCTAAACCATTTGTTTCGCATGGAATCGAAGATAAGCCTTCTACTTCGCATTGATTTTAATCTAAATCATGTGTTTCGCATGGATTTGAAGCTAACTCGTTTGTTTCGCATGCAGTTGAAGCTGAATCATGTATATCACAAGTATTTGAAGCTAAACTATTCGTTTCGCATGGATTCGAAGATTAGCCTTCTACTTCGCATTGATTTGATGCTAAATCATGTGTTTCACATGGATTTGAAGCTAACTCGTTTGTTTCGCATGCTGTTGAAGCTAAATCATGTACATCACATGTATTTGAAGCTAAACCATTTGTATCGCATGGAATCGAAGATAAGCCTCCTACTTCGCATTGATTTGATGCTAAAACATGTTTTTCGCATGGATTTGAAGCTAACTCGTTTGTTTCGCATGCTGTTGAAGCTAAATCATGTATATCACAAGTATTTGAAGCTATATCATACGTTTCGCATGGATTTCAAGATAACCCTTCTAATTCGCATTGATTTGAATCTAAATCATGTGTTTCGCATGGATTTGAAGCTAACTCGTTTGTTTCGCATGCTGTTGAAGCTAAATCAAGTGTATCAAAAGTATTTGAAGTTAAACCATTTGTTTCGCATGGATTCGAAGATCAGCCTTCTACTTTGCATTGATTTGATGCTAAATCATGTGTTTCACATGGATTTGAAGCTAACTCGTTTGTTTCGCATGCTGTTGAAGCTAAATCATGTATATCACAAGTATTTGAAGCTATATCATACGTTTCGCATAGATTCCAAGATAACCCTTCTAATTCGCATTGATTTGAATCTAAATCATGTGTTTCGCATGGATTTGAATCTAACTCGTACATTTCGCATGCTGTTCAAGCTAAATCATGTATATCACAAGTATATGAAGCTGATCCATTTGTTTCGCATGGATTCGAAGATAAGCCTTCCACTTTGCATTGATTTGATGCTAAATCATGTGTTTCGCATGGATTTGAATCTAACTCGTTTGTTTCGCATGCTGTTGAAGCTAAATCATGTATATCACGAGTATTTGAAGCTATATCATTTGTTTCGCATGGATTCGAAGATAACCCTTCTAATTCGCATTGATTTGAGGCTAAATCATGTGTTTCGCTTGGATTTGAAGCTAACTCGTTTTTTTCGCTAGTAGTTGAAGCTAAATCATGCATATCACAAGTATTTGAAGCTAAACCATTTGTTACGCATGGATTCGAAGATCAGCCTTCTACTTAGCATTGATTTGATTCTAAATCATGTGTTTCGCATGGATTTGAAGCTAACTCGTTTGTTTCGCATGCTGTTGAAGCTAAATCATGTATATCACAAGTATTTAAAGCTAAACCATTTGTATCGGATGGGATCGAAGATAAGCCTCCTACTTCGCATTGATTTGAATCTGAATCATGTGTTTCGCATGGATTTGAAGCTAACTCGTTTGTTTCGCATGCAGTTGAAGCTGAATCATGTATATCACAAGTATTTGGATCTAAACTATTCGTTTCGCATGGATTCGAAGATAAGCCTTCCACTTCGCATTGATTTGAATATAAATCATGTGTTTCGCTTGGATTTGAAGCTAACTCGTTTGTTTCGCATGCTGTTGAAGCTAACTCAAGTGGATCCCAAGTATTTGAAGCTAAACCATTTGCTTCGCATGGATTCGAAGATTAGCCTTCTACTTTGCATTGATTTGATGCTAAATCATGTGTTTCACATGGATTTGAAGCTAACTCGTTTGTTTCGCATGCTGTTGAAGCTAAATCATGTATATCACAAGTATTTGAAGCTATATCATACGTTTCGCATAGATTCCAAGATAACCCTTCTAATTCGCATTGATTTGAATCAAAATCATGTATTTCGCATGGATTTGAAGCTAACTCGTTTGTTTCGCATGCTGTTGAAGCTAAATCATGTATATCACAAGTATTTGAAGCTATACCATTTGTTACGCATGGATTCGAAGCTAAGCCTTCTACTTCGCATTGATTTGATGCTAAGTCATTTGTTTCGCTTGGTTTTGAAGCTAACACGTTTTTTTCACATGCTGTTGAAGCTAAATCATGTATATCACAAGTATTTGAAGCTATATCATACGTTTCGCATGGATTCCAAGACAACCCTTCTAATTCGCATTGATTTGAAGCTAAATCATGTGTTTCGCATGGATTTGAAGCTAACTCGTTTGTTTCGCATGCTGTTGAAGCTAAATCATGTATATCACAAATATTTGAAGCTAAACCATTTGTTACGCATGGATTCGAAGATCAGCCTTCTACTTAGCATTGATTTTATGCTAAATCATGTGTTTCGCATGGATTTGAAGCTAACTCGTTTGTTTCGCATGCTGTTGAAGCTAAATCATGTATATCACGAGTATTTGAAGCTATATCATTTGTTTCGCATGGATTCGAAGATAACCCTTCTAATTCGCATTGATTTGAGGCTAAATCATGTGTTTCGCTTGGATTTGAAGCTAACTCGTTTTTTTCGCTAGTAGTTGAAGCTAAATCATGCATATCACAAGTATTTGAAGCTAAACCATTTGTTACGCATGGATTCGAAGATCAGCCTTCTACTTAGCATTGATTTGATTCTAAATCATGTGTTTCGCATGGATTTGAAGCTAACTCGTTTGTTTCGCATGCTGTTGAAGCTAAATCATGTATATCACAAGTATTTAAAGCTAAACCATTTGTATCGGATGGGATCGAAGATAAGCCTCCTACTTCGCATTGATTTGAATCTGAATCATGTGTTTCGCATGGATTTGAAGCTAACTCGTTTGTTTCGCATGCAGTTGAAGCTGAATCATGTATATCACAAGTATTTGAAGCTAAACTATTCGTTTCGCATGGATTCGAAGATAAGCCTTCCACTTCGCATTGATTTGAATATAAATCATGTGTTTCGCTTGGATTTGAAGCTAACTCGTTTGTTTCGCATGCTGTTGAAGCTAACTCAAGTGGATCCCAAGTATTTGAAGCTAAACCATTTGCTTCGCATGGATTCGAAGATTAGCCTTCTACTTTGCATTGATTTGATGCTAAATCATGTGTTTCACATGGATTTGAAGCTAACTCGTTTGTTTCGCATGCTGTTGAAGCTAAATCATGTATATCACAAGTATTTGAAGCTATGTCATACGTTTCGCATAGATTCCAAGATAACCCTTCTAATTCGCATTGATTTGAATCAAAATCATGTATTTCGCATGGATTTGAAGCTAACTCGTTTGTTTCGCATGCAGTTGAAGCTAAATCATGTATATCACAAGTATTTGAAGCTAAACCATTTGTTTCGCATGGATTCGAAGATAAGCCTTCTACTTCGCATTGATTTTAATCTAAATCATGTGTTTCGCAATTATTTTAAGCTAACTCGTTTGTTTCGGATGCTGTTGAAGCTAAATCATGTATATCACAAGTATTTGAAGCTATATCATTTGTTTCGCATGGATTCGAAGATAACCCTTCTAATTCGCATTGATTTGAGGCTAAATCATGTGTTTCGCTTGGATTTGAAGCTAACTCGTTTTTTTCGCTAGTAGTTGAAGCTAAATCATGCATATCACAAGTATTTGAAGCTAAACCATTTGGTTCGCATTTATTCGAAGTAAGCCATCTACTTCGCATTGATTTGAGGCTAAATCATGTGTTTCGCTTGGTGTTGAAGCTAACACGTTTTTTTCGCATGCAGTTGTAGATAAATCATGTATATCACAAGTATTTGAAGCTAAACCATTTGTTTCGCATGGAATCGAAGATAAGCCTTCTACTTCGCATTGATTTTAATCTAAATCATGTGTTTCGCATGGATTTGAAGCTAACTCGTTTGTTTCGCATGCAGTTGAAGCTGAATCATGTATATCACAAGTATTTGAAGCTAAACTATTCGTTTCGCATGGATTCGAAGATTAGCCTTCTACTTCGCATTGATTTGATGCTAAATCATGTGTTTCACATGGATTTGAAGCTAACTCGTTTGTTTCGCATGCTGTTGAAGCTAAATCATGTATATCACAAGTATTTGAAGCTATATCATACGTTTCGCATAGATTCCAAGATAACCCTTCTAATTCGCATTGATTTGAATCTAAATCATGTGTTTCGCATGGATTTGAATCTAACTCGTACATTTCGCATGCTGTTCAAGCTAAATCATGTATATCACAAGTATATGAAGCTGATCCATTTGTTTCGCATGGATTCGAAGATAAGCCTTCCACTTTGCATTGATTTGATGCTAAATCATGTGTTTCGCATGGATTTGAATCTAACTCGTTTGTTTCGCATGCTGTTGAAGCTAAATCATGTATATCACGAGTATTTGAAGCTATATCATTTGTTTCGCATGGATTCGAAGATAACCCTTCTAATTCGCATTGATTTGAGGCTAAATCATGTGTTTCGCTTGGATTTGAAGCTAACTCGTTTTTTTCGCTAGTAGTTGAAGCTAAATCATGCATATCACAAGTATTTGAAGCTAAACCATTTGTTACGCATGGATTCGAAGATCAGCCTTCTACTTAGCATTGATTTGATTCTAAATCATGTGTTTCGCATGGATTTGAAGCTAACTCGTTTGTTTCGCATGCTGTTGAAGCTAAATCATGTATATCACAAGTATTTAAAGCTAAACCATTTGTATCGGATGGGATCGAAGATAAGCCTCCTACTTCGCATTGATTTGAATCTGAATCATGTGTTTCGCATGGATTTGAAGCTAACTCGTTTGTTTCGAATGCAGTTGAAGCTGAATCATGTATATCACAAGTATTTGGATCTAAACTATTCGTTTCGCATGGATTCGAAGATAAGCCTTCCACTTCGCATTGATTTGAATATAAATCATGTGTTTCGCTTGGATTTGAAGCTAACTCGTTTGTTTCGCATGCTGTTGAAGCTAACTCAAGTGGATCCCAAGTATTTGAAGCTAAACCATTTGCTTCGCATGGATTCGAAGATTAGCCTTCTACTTTGCATTGATTTGATGCTAAATCATGTGTTTCGCTTGGTTTTGAAGCTAACACGTTTTTTTCACATGCTGTTGAAGCTAAATCATGTATATCACAAGTATTTGAAGCTATATCATACGTTTCGCATGGATTCCAAGACAACCCTTCTAATTCGCATTGATTTGAAGCTAAATCATGTGTTTCGCATGGATTTGAAGCTAACTCGTTTGTTTCGCATGCTGTTGAAGCTAAATCATGTATATCACAAATATTTGAAGCTAAACCATTTGTTACGCATGGATTCGAAGATCAGCCTTCTACTTAGCATTGATTTTATGCTAAATCATGTGTTTCGCATGGATTTGAAGCTAACTTGTTTGTTTCGCATGCTGTTGAAGCTAAATCATGTATATCACAAGTATTTGAAGCTAAACCATTTGTATCGGATGGGATCGAAGATAAGCCTGCTACTTCGCATTGATTTGAATCTGAATCATGTGTTTCGCATGCTGTTGAATCTAAATCATATATATCACAAGTATTTGTAGCTAATCCATTTGTTTCGCATGGATTCGAAGATAAGCCTTCTACTTCGCATTGATTTTAATCTAAATCATGTGTTTCGCATGGATTTGAAGCTAACTCGTTTGTTTCGCATGCAGTGGAAGCTAAATCATGTATATCACAAGTATTTGCAGCTAACCCATTTGTTTTGCATGGATTCGAAGATAACCCTATTTACTTCGCATTGATTTGAAGCTAAATCATGTGTTTCGCATGGATTTGAATCTAACTCGTACATTTCGCATGCTGTTGAAGCTAAATCATGTATATCACAAGTATATGAAGCTGATCCATTTGTTTCGCATGGATTCGAAGATAAGCCTTCCACTTCGCATTGATTTGATGCTAAATCATGTGTTTCGCATGGATTTGAATCTAACTCGTTTGTTTCGCATGTTGTTGAAGCTAAATCATGTATATCACGAGTATTTGAAGCTATATCATTTGTTTCGCATGGATTCGAAGATAACCCTTCTAATTCGCATTGATTTGAGGCTAAATCATGTGTTTCGCTTGGATTTGAAGCTAACTCGTTTTTTTCGCTAGTAGTTGAAGCTTAATCATGCATATCACAAGTATTTGAAGCTAAACCATTTGGTTCGCATTTATTCGAAGCTAAGCCATCCACTTCGCATTGATTTGAGGCTAAATCATGTGTTTCGCTTGGTTTTGAAGCTAACTCGTTTTTTTCGCATGCAGTTGTAGCTAAATCATGTATATCACAAGTATTTGTAGCTAATCCATTTGTTTCGCATGGATTCGAAGATAAGCCTTCTACTTCGCATTGATTTTAATCTAAATCATGTGTTTCGCATGGATTTGAAGCTAACTCGTTTGTTTCGCATGCAGTCGAAGCTGAATCATGTATATCACAAGTATTTGAAGCTAAACCATTTGGTTCGCATTTATTCGAAGCTAAGCCATCCACTTCGCATTGATTTGAGGCTAAATCATGTGTTTCGCTTGGTTTTGAAGCTAACTCGTTTTTTTCGCATGCAGTTGTAGCTAAATCATGTATATCACAAGTATTTGTAGCTAATCCATTTGTTTCGCATGGATTCGAAGATAAGCCTTCTACTTCGCATTGATTTTAATCTAAATCATGTGTTTCGCATGGATTTGAAGCTAACTCGTTTGTTTCGCATGCAGTCGAAGCTGAATCATGTATATCACAAGTATTTGAAGCTAAACTATTCGTTTCGCATGGATTCGGAGATAAGCCTTCCACTTCGCATTGATTTGAATATAAATCATGTGTTTCGCTTGGATTTGAAGCTAACTCGTTTGTTTCGCATGCTGTTGAAGCTTATTCAAGTGGATCCCAAGTATTTGAAGCTAAACCATTTGCTTCGCATGGATTCGAAGATTAGCCTTCTACTTTGCATTGATTTGATGCTAAATCATGTGTTTCACATGGATTTGAAGCTAACTCGTTTGTTTCGCATGCTGTTGAAGCTAAATCATGTATATCACAAGTATTTGAAGCTATATCATACGTTTCGCATAGATTCCAAGATAACCCTTCTAATTCGCATTGATTTGAATCAAAATCATGTGTTTCGCATGGATTTGAAGCTAACTCGTTTGTTTCGCATGCTGTTGAAGCTAAATCATGCATATCACAAGTATTTGAAGCTAAACCATTTGTTACGCATGGATTCGAAGATCAGCCTTCTACTTCGCATTGATTTGAAGCTAAATCATGTGTTTCGCATGGATTATAAGATAACTCGTTTGTTTCGCATGCAGTTGAAGCTGAATCATGTATATCACAAGTATTTGAAGCTAAACTATTCGTTTCGCATGGATTCGAAGATAAGCATTCCTCTTCGCATTGATTTGATGCTAAATCATGTGTTTCGCATGGATTTGAAGCTAACTCGTTTGTTTCGCATGCTGTTGAAGCTAACTCAAGTGGATCACAAGTATTTGAAGCTAAACCATTTGTTACGCATGGATTCGATGATCAGCCTTCTACTTCGCATTGATTTGATGCTAAATCACGTGTTTCGAATGGATTTGAAGCTAACTCGTTTGTTTCGCATGCTGTTGAAGCTAAATCATGTACGTCACATGTATTTGAAGCTAAACCATTTGTATCGCATGGAATCGAAGATAAGCCTCCTACTTCGCATTGATTTGAAGCTAATTCATGTGTTCGCATGGATTTGAAGCTAACTTGTTTGATTCGCGAGCAGTTGAAGCTAAATCAAGTGTATCAAAAGTATTTGAAGCTAAACCATTTGCTTCGCATGGATACGAAGATCAGCCTTCTACTTCGCATTGATTTGAAGCTAAATCATGTGTTCCGCATGGATTTTAAGCTAACTCGTTTGTTTCTTATGCAGTTGAAGCTAAATCATGTATATCACAAGTATTTGAAGCTAAACCATTTAATTCGCATGGATTCGAAGATAACCCTTCTACTTCGCATTGATTTTAATCTAAATCATGTGTTTCGCAATGATTTTAAGCTAACTCGTTTGTTTCGGATGCTGTTGAAGCTAAATCATGTATATCACAAGTATTTGAAGCTATATCATTTGTTTCGCATGGATTCGAAGATAACCCTTCTAATACGCATTGATTTGAGGCTAAATCATGTGTTTCGCTTGGATTTGAAGCTAACTCGTTTTTTTCGCTAGTAGTTGAAGCTAAATCATGCATATCACAAGTATTTGAAGCTAAACCATTTGGTTCGCATTTATTCGAAGTAAGCCATCTACTTCGCATTGATTTGAGGCTAAATCATGTGTTTCGCTTGGTGTTGAAGCTAACACGTTTTTTTCGCATGCAGTTGTAGATAAATCATGTATATCACAAGTATTTGAAGCTAAACCATTTGCTTCGCATGGATACGAAGATCAGCCTTCTACTTCGCATTGATTTGAAGCTAAATCATGTGTTTCGCATGAATTGAAGCTAACTCGTTTGTTTCGCATGCTGTTGAAGCTAAATCATGTATATCACAAGTATTTGAAGCTATACCATTTGTTACGCATGGATTCGAAGCTAAGACTTCTACTTCGCATTGATTTGATGCTAAGTCATTTTGTTTCGCATGGATTTGAATCTAACTCGTTTGTTTCGCATGCTGTTGAAGCTAAATCATGCATATGACAAGTATTTGAAGCTAAACCATTTGTTACGCATGGATTCGAAGATCAGCCTTCTACTTCGCATTGATTTGAAGCTAAATCATGTGTTTCGCATGGATTATAAGCTAACTCGTTTGTTTCGCATGCAGTTGAAGCTAAATCATGTATATCACAAGTATTTGACGCTAAACCATTTGTTTCGCATGAATTCGAAGATAAACCTTCTACTTCGCATTGATTTTAATCTAAATCATGTGTTTCGCATGGATTTGAAGCTAACTCGTTTGTTTCGCATGCAGTTGAAGCTGAATCATGTATATCACAAGTATTTGATGCTAAACTATTCGTTTCGCATGGATTCGAAGATAAGCCTTCCACATCGCATTGATTTGAAGCTAAATCATGTGTTCCGCATGGATTTTAAGCTAACTCGTTTGTTTCGCATGCAGTTGAAGCTGAATCATGTATATCACAAGTATTTGAAGCTAAACTATTCGTTTCGCATGGATTCGAAGATAAGCCATCCACTTCGCATTGATTTGAAGATAAATCATGTGTTTCGCTTGGATTTGAATATAATTCATTTGTTTCGCATGCTGTTGAAGCTAAATCATGTATATCACATGTATTTGAAGCTAAACCATTTGCTTCGCATGGATTCGAAGATCAGCCTTCTACTTCGCATTGATTTGATGCTAAATCATGTGTTTCGCATAGATTTGAAGCTAACTCGTTTGTTTCGCATGCTGTTGAAGCTGAATCATGTACATCACAAGTATTTGAAGCTAAACTATTCGTTTCGCATGGATTCGAAGTTAACTCGTTTGTTTCGCATGCAGTTGAAGCTAAATCACGTATATCAGAAGTATTTGCAGCTAAACCATTTGTTTCGCATGGATACGAAGATAAGCCTTCTGCTTCGCATTGATTTGAAGTTAAATCATGTGTTTCGCATGGATTTGAATCTAACTCGTTTATTTCGCATGCTGTTGAAGCTGAATCATGTATATCACAAGTATTTGAAGCTAAACTATTCGTTTCGCATGGATTCGAAGATAAGAATTCTACTTCGTATTGATTTTAATCTAAATCATGTGTTCCGCAATGATTTTAAGCTAACTCGTTTGTTTCGGATGCTGTTGAAGCTAAATCATGTATATCACAAGCATTTGAAGCTAAACCATTTGTTTCGCATGGATTCGAAGATAAGCCTGCTACTTCGCATTGATTTTAATCTAAATCATGTGTTTCGCATGGATTTGAAGCTAACTCGTTTGTTTCGCATGCAGTTGAAGCTGAATCATGTATATCACAAGTATTTGAAGCTAAACTATTCGTTTCGCATGGATTCGAAGATAAGCCATCCACTTCGCATTGATTTGAAGATAAATCATGTGTTTCGCTTGGATTTGAATATAACTCATTTGTTTCGCATGCTGTTGAAGCTAAATCATGTATATCACATGTATTTGAAGCTAAACCATTTGCTTCGCATGGATTCGAAGATCAGCCTTCTACTTCGCATTGATTTGATGCTAAATCATGTGTTTCGCATAGATTTGAAGCTAACTCGTTTGTTTCGCATGCTGTTGAAGCTGAATCATGTACATCACAAGTATTTGAAGCTAAACTATTCGTTTCGCATGGATTCGAAGTTAACTCGTTTGTTTCGCATGCAGTTGAAGCTAAATCACGTATATCAGAAGTATTTGCAGCTAAACCATTTGTTTCGCATGGATACGAAGATAAGCCTTCTACTTCGTATTGATTTGAAGCTAAATCATGTATTTCGCATGGATTTGAATCTAACTCGTTTGTTTCGCATGCTGTTGAAGCTAAATCATGTATATCGCAAGTATTTGAAGCTAAACCATTTGCTTCGCATGGATTCGAAGATCAGCCTTCTACTTCGCATTGATTTGATGCTAAATCATGTGTTTCGCATGGATTTGAAGCTTACTCGTTTGTTTCGCATGCTGTTGAAGCTAAATCATGTATATCACAAGTATTTGAAGCTAAACCATTTGTTTCGCATGGATACGAAGATAACCCTTCTACTTCGCATTGATTTGAAGCTAAATCATGTGTTTTGCATGGATTATAAGCTAACTCGTTTGTTTCGCATGCAGTTGAAGCTAAATCGTGTATATCACAAGTATATGAAGCTGATCCATTTGTTTCGCATGGATTCGAAGATAAGCCTTCTACTTCGCATTGATTTTAATCTAAGTCATGTGTTTCGCTTGGATTTGAAGCTAACTCGTTTGTTTCGCATGCAGTTGAAGCTGAATCATGTATATCACAATTATTTGAAGCTAAACTATTCGTTTCACGTGGATTCAAAGATAAGCCTTCTACTTCGCATTGATTTGAAGCTATGTCATGTGTTTTGCATGGATTATAAGCTAACTCGTTTGTTTCGCATGCAGTTGAAGCTAAATCGTGTATATCACAAGTATATGAAGCTGATCCATTTGTTTTGCATGGATTCGAAGATAAGTCTTCTACTTCGCATTGATTTGATGCTAAATCATGTGTTTCGCATGGATTTGAAGCTTACTCGTTTGTTTCGCATGCTGTTGAAGCTAAATCATGTATATCACAAGTATTTGAAGCTAAACCATTTGTTTCGCATGGATACGGAGATAACCCTTCTACTTCGCATTGATTTGAAGCTAAATCATGTGTTTCGCATGGATTATATGCTAACTCGTTTGTTTCGCATGCAGTTGAAGCTAAATCGTGTATATCACAAGTATTTGAAGCTAAACCATTTATTTGGCATGGATTCGAAGATAATCCTTCTACTTCGCATTGATTTGAAGCTAAATCAAGTGTATCGCTAGGATTTGAATCTAACTCGTACATTTCGCATGCTGTTGAAGCTAAATCATATATATCACAAGTATTTGAAGCTAAACCATTTGTTTCGCATTTATTCGAAGCTAAGCCTTCTACTTCGCATTGATTTGAGGCTAAATCATGTGTTTCGCTTGGTTTTGAAGCTAACTCGTTTTTTTCGCATGCAGTTGTAGCTAAATCATGTATATCACAAGTATTTGAAGCTAAACCATTTGTTTCGCATGGATTCGAAGATAAGCCTTCTACTTCGCATTGATTTTAATCTAAATCATGTGTTTCGCATGGATTTGAAGCTAACTCGTTTGTTTCGCATGCAGTTGAAGCTGAATCATGTATATCACAAGTATTTGAAGCTAAACCATTCGTTTCGCATGGATTCGAAGATAAGCCTTCCACTTCGCATTGATTTGAAGATAAATCATGTGTTTCGCTTGGATTTGAACATAACTCCTTTGTTTCGCATGCTGTTGAAGCTAAATCATGTATATCACAAGTATTTGAAGCTAAACCATTCGCTTCGCATGGATTCGAAGATCAGCCTTCTACATCGCATTGATTTGATGCTAAATCATGTGTTTTGCATGGATTTGAAGCTAACTCGTTTGTTTCGCATGCTGTTGAAGCTAAATCATGTATATCACAAGTATTTGAAGCTATATCATACGTTTCGCATGGATTCCAAGATCAGCCTTCTACTTCGCATTAATTTTAATCTAAATCATGTGTTTCGCATGGATTTGAAGCTAACTCGTTTGTTTCGCATGCAGTTGAAGCTGAATCATGTATATCACAAGTATTTGATGCTAAACTATTCGTTTCGCATGGATTCGAAGATAAGCCTTCCACATCGCATTGATTTGAAGCTAAATCATGTGTTCCGCATGGATTTTAAGCTAACTCGTTTGTTTCGCATGCAGTTGAAGCTGAATCATGTATATCACAAGTATTTGAAGCTAAACTATTCGTTTCGCATGGATTCGAAGATAAGCCATCCACTTCGCATTGATTTGAAGATAAATCATGTGTTTCGCTTGGATTTGAATATAATTCATTTGTTTCGCATGCTGTTGAAGCTAAATCATGTATATCACATGTATTTGAAGCTAAACCATTTGCTTCGCATGGATTCGAAGATCAGCCTTCTACTTCGCATTGATTTGATGCTAAATCATGTGTTTCGCATAGATTTGAAGCTAACTCGTTTGTTTCGCATGCTGTTGAAGCTGAATCATGTACATCACAAGTATTTGAAGCTAAACTATTCGTTTCGCATGGATTCGAAGTTAACTCGTTTGTTTCGCATGCAGTTGAAGCTAAATCACGTATATCAGAAGTATTTGCAGCTAAACCATTTGTTTCGCATGGATACGAAGATAAGCCTTCTGCTTCGCATTGATTTGAAGTTAAATCATGTGTTTCGCATGGATTTGAATCTAACTCGTTTATTTCGCATGCTGTTGAAGCTGAATCATGTATATCACAAGTATTTGAAGCTAAACTATTCGTTTCGCATGGATTCGAAGATAAGAATTCTACTTCGTATTGATTTTAATCTAAATCATGTGTTCCGCAATGATTTTAAGCTAACTCGTTTGTTTCGGATGCTGTTGAAGCTAAATCATGTATATCACAAGCATTTGAAGCTAAACCATTTGTTTCGCATGGATTCGAAGATAAGCCTGCTACTTCGCATTGATTTTAATCTAAATCATGTGTTTCGCATGGATTTGAAGCTAACTCGTTTGTTTCGCATGCAGTTGAAGCTGAATCATGTATATCACAAGTATTTGAAGCTAAACTATTCGTTTCGCATGGATTCGAAGATAAGCCATCCACTTCGCATTGATTTGAAGATAAATCATGTGTTTCGCTTGGATTTGAATATAACTCATTTGTTTCGCATGCTGTTGAAGCTAAATCATGTATATCACATGTATTTGAAGCTAAACCATTTGCTTCGCATGGATTCGAAGATCAGCCTTCTACTTCGCATTGATTTGATGCTAAATCATGTGTTTCGCATAGATTTGAAGCTAACTCGTTTGTTTCGCATGCTGTTGAAGCTGAATCATGTACATCACAAGTATTTGAAGCTAAACTATTCGTTTCGCATGGATTCGAAGTTAACTCGTTTGTTTCGCATGCAGTTGAAGCTAAATCACGTATATCAGAAGTATTTGCAGCTCAACCATTTGTTTCGCATGGATACGAAGATAAGCCTTCTACTTCGCATTGATTTGAAGCTAAATCATGTATTTCGCATGGATTTGAATCTAACTCGTTTGTTCCGCATGCTGTTGAAGCTAAATCATGTATATCGCAAGTATTTGAAGCTAAACCATTTGCTTCGCATGGATTCGAAGATCAGCCTTCTACTTCGCATTGATTTGATGCTAAATCATGTGTTTCGCATGGATTTGAAGCTTACTCGTTTGTTTCGCATGCTGTTGAAGCTAAATCATGTATATTACAAGTATTTGAAGCTAAACCATTTGTTTCGCATGGATACGAAGATAACCCTTCTACTTCGCATTAATTTGAAGCTAAATCATGTGTTTTGCATGGATTATAAGCTAACTCGTTTGTTTCGCATGCAGTTGAAGCTAAATCGTGTATATCACAAGTATATGAAGCTGATCCATTTGTTTCGCATGGATTCTAAGATAAGCCTTCTACTTCGCATTGATTTTAATCTAAGTCATGTGTTTCGCATGGATTTGAAGCTAACTCGTTCGTTTCGCATGCAGTTGAAGCTGAATCATGTATATCACAATTATTTGAAGCTAAACTATTCGTTTCACGTGGATTCAAAGATAAGCCTTCTACTTCGCATTGATTTGAAGCTAAGTCATGTGTTTTGCATGGATTATAAGCTAACTCGTTTGTTTCGCATGCAGTTTAAGCTAAATCGTGTATATCACAAGTATATGAAGCTGATCCATTTGTTTTGCATGGATACGGAGATAACCCTTCTACTTCGCATTGATTTGAAGCTAAATCATGTGTTTCGCATGGATTATATGCTAACTCGTTTGTTTCGCATGCAGTTGAAGCTAAATCGTGTATATCACAAGTATTTGAAGCTAAACCATTTATTTGGCATGGATTCGAAGATAATCCTTCTACTTCGCATTGATTTGAAGCTAAATCAAGTGTATCGCTACGATTTGAATCTAACTCGTACATTTCGCATGCTGTTGAAGCTAAATCATATATATCACAAGTATTTGAAGCTAAACCATTTGTTTCGCATTTATTCGAAGCTAAGCCTTCTACTTCGCATTGATTTTAATCTAAATCATGTGTTTCGCATGGATTTGAAGCTAACTCGTTTGTTTCGCATGCAGTTGAAGCTGAATCATGTATATCACAAGTATTTGAAGCTAAACCATTCGTTTCGCATGGATTCGAAGATAAGCCTTCCACTTCGCATTGATTTGAAGATAAATCATGTGTTTCGCTTGGATTTGAACATAACTCCTTTGTTTCGCATGCTGTTGAAGCTAAATCATGTATATCACAAGTATTTGAAGCTAAACCATTCGCTTCGCATGGATTCGAAGATCAGCCTTCTACATCGCATTGATTTGATGCTAAATCATGTGTTTTGCATGGATTTGAAGCTAACTCGTTTGTTTCGCATGCTGTTGAAGCTAAATCATGTATATCACAAGTATTTGAAGCTATATCATACGTTTCGCATGGATTCCAAGATAACCCTTCTACTTCGCATTGATTTGAAGCTAAATCATGTGTTTCGCATGGATTTGAATCTAACTCGTACATTTCGCATGCTGTTGAAGCTAAATCATGTATATCGCAAGTATTTGAAGCTAAACCATTTGCTTCGCATGGATTCGAAGATCAGCCTTCTACTTCGCATTGATTTGATGCTAAATCATGTGTTTCGCATGGATTTGAAGCTTACTCGTTTGTTTCGCATGCTGTTGAAGCTAAATCATGTATATTACAAGTATTTGAAGCTAAACCATTTGTTTCGCATGGATACGAAGATAACCCTTCTACTTCGCATTAATTTGAAGCTAAATCATGTGTTTTGCATGGATTATAAGCTAACTCGTTTGTTTCGCATGCAGTTGAAGCTAAATCGTGTATATCACAAGTATATGAAGCTGATCCATTTGTTTCGCATGGATTCTAAGATAAGCCTTCTACTTCGCATTGATTTTAATCTAAGTCATGTGTTTCGCATGGATTTGAAGCTAACTCGTTTGTTTCGCATGCAGTTGAAGCTGAATCATGTATATCACAATTATTTGAAGCTAAACTATTCGTTTCACGTGGATTCAAAGATAAGCCTTCTACTTCGCATTGATTTGAAGCTAAGTCATGTGTTTTGCATGGATTATAAGCTAACTCGTTTGTTTCGCATGCAGTTTAAGCTAAATCGTGTATATCACAAGTATATGAAGCTGATCCATTTGTTTTGCATGGATACGGAGATAACCCTTCTACTTCGCATTGATTTGAAGCTAAATCATGTGTTTCGCATGGATTATATGCTAACTCGTTTGTTTCGCATGCAGTTGAAGCTAAATCGTGTATATCACAAGTATTTGAAGCTAAACCATTTATTTGGCATGGATTCGAAGATAATCCTTCTACTTCGCATTGATTTGAAGCTAAATCAAGTGTATCGCTACGATTTGAATCTAACTCGTACATTTCGCATGCTGTTGAAGCTAAATCATATATATCACAAGTATTTGAAGCTAAACCATTTGTTTCGCATTTATTCGAAGCTAAGCCTTCTACTTCGCATTGATTTTAATCTAAATCATGTGTTTCGCATGGATTTGAAGCTAACTCGTTTGTTTCGCATGCAGTTGAAGCTGAATCATGTATATCACAAGTATTTGAAGCTAAACCATTCGTTTCGCATGGATTCGAAGATAAGCCTTCCACTTCGCATTGATTTGAAGATAAATCATGTGTTTCGCTTGGATTTGAACATAACTCCTTTGTTTCGCATGCTGTTGAAGCTAAATCATGTATATCACAAGTATTTGAAGCTAAACCATTCGCTTCGCATGGATTCGAAGATCAGCCTTCTACATCGCATTGATTTGATGCTAAATCATGTGTTTTGCATGGATTTGAAGCTAACTCGTTTGTTTCGCATGCTGTTGAAGCTAAATCATGTATATCACAAGTATTTGAAGCTATATCATACGTTTCGCATGGATTCCAAGATAACCCTTCTACTTCGCATTGATTTGAAGCTAAATCATGTGTTTCGCATGGATTTGAATCTAACTCGTACATTTCGCATGCTGTTGAAGCTAAATCATGTATATCGCAAGTATTTGAAGCTAAACCATTTGCTTCGCATGGATTCGAAGATCAGCCTTCTACTTCGCATTGATTTGATGCTAAATCATGTGTTTCGCATGGATTTGAAGCTTACTCGTTTGTTTCGCATGCTGTTGAAGCTAAATCATGTATATTACAAGTATTTGAAGCTAAACCATTTGTTTCGCATGGATACGAAGATAACCCTTCTACTTCGCATTAATTTGAAGCTAAATCATGTGTTTTGCATGGATTATAAGCTAACTCGTTTGTTTCGCATGCAGTTGAAGCTAAATCGTGTATATCACAAGTATATGAAGCTGATCCATTTGTTTCGCATGGATTCTAAGATAAGCCTTCTACTTCGCATTGATTTTAATCTAAGTCATGTGTTTCGCATGGATTTGAAGCTAACTCGTTTGTTTCGCATGCAGTTGAAGCTGAATCATGTATATCACAATTATTTGAAGCTAAACTATTCGTTTCACGTGGATTCAAAGATAAGCCTTCTACTTCGCATTGATTTGAAGCTAAGTCATGTGTTTTGCATGGATTATAAGCTAACTCGTTTGTTTCGCATGCAGTTTAAGCTAAATCGTGTATATCACAAGTATATGAAGCTGATCCATTTGTTTTGCATGGATACGGAGATAACCCTTCTACTTCGCATTGATTTGAAGCTAAATCATGTGTTTCGCATGGATTATATGCTAACTCGTTTGTTTCGCATGCAGTTGAAGCTAAATCGTGTATATCACAAGTATTTGAAGCTAAACCATTTATTTGGCATGGATTCGAAGATAATCCTTCTACTTCGCATTGATTTGAAGCTAAATCAAGTGTATCGCTACGATTTGAATCTAACTCGTACATTTCGCATGCTGTTGAAGCTAAATCATATATATCACAAGTATTTGAAGCTAAACCATTTGTTTCGCATTTATTCGAAGCTAAGCCTTCTACTTCGCATTGATTTTAATCTAAATCATGTGTTTCGCATGGATTTGAAGCTAACTCGTTTGTTTCGCATGCAGTTGAAGCTGAATCATGTATATCACAAGTATTTGAAGCTAAACCATTCGTTTCGCATGGATTCGAAGATAAGCCTTCCACTTCGCATTGATTTGAAGATAAATCATGTGTTTCGCTTGGATTTGAACATAACTCCTTTGTTTCGCATGCTGTTGAAGCTAAATCATGTATATCACAAGTATTTGAAGCTAAACCATTCGCTTCGCATGGATTCGAAGATCAGCCTTCTACATCGCATTGATTTGATGCTAAATCATGTGTTTTGCATGGATTTGAAGCTAACTCGTTTGTTTCGCATGCTGTTGAAGCTAAATCATGTATATCACAAGTATTTGAAGCTATATCATACGTTTCGCATGGATTCCAAGATAACCCTTCTAATTCGCATTGATTTGAGGCTAAATCATGTGTTTCGCTTGGTTTTGAAGCTAACTCGTTTTTTTCGCATGCAGTTGTAGCTAAATCATGTATATCACAAGTATTTGAAGCTAAACCATTTGCTTCGCATGGATTCGAAGATCAGCCTGCTACTTCGCATTGATTTTAATCTAAATCATGTGTTTCGCATGGATTTGAAGCTAACTCGTTTGTTTCGCATGCAGTTGAAGCTGAATCATGTATATCACAAGTATTTGAAGCTAAACCATTTGCTTCGCATGGATTCGAAGATCAGCCTTCTACTTCGCATTAATTTTAATCTAAATCATGTGTTTCGCATGGATTTGAAGCTAACTCGTTTGTTTCGCATGCAGTTGAAGCTGAATCATGTATATCACAAGTATTTGAAGCTAAACCATTTGTTACGCATGGATTCGAATATCAGCCTTCTACTTCGCATTGATTTTAATCTAAATCATGTGTTTCGCATGGATTTAAAGCTAACTCGGTTGTTTCGCATGCAGTTGAAGCTGAATCATGTATATCACAAGTATTTGAAACTAAACCATTTGATTCCCATGGTTTTGAAGCTAAGCTTTCTACTTCGCATTGATTTGAAGATAAATCATGTGTTTCGCTTGGATTTGAAGATAACTCATTTGTTTCGCATGCTGTTTAAGCTAAATCATGTATATCACAAGTATTTGAAGCTAAACCATTTGTTACGCATGGATTCGAAGATCAGCCTTCTACCTAGCATTGATTTGATGCTAAATCATGTGTTTCGCATGGATTTGAAGCTAATTCGTTTGTTTCGCATGCTGTTGAAGCTAAATCATGTATATCACAGGTATTTGAAGCTAAACTATTTGTATCGGATGGGATCGAAGATAAGCCTCCTACTTCGCATTGATTTGAAGCTAAATCATGTGTTTGGCATGGATTTGAAGCTAACTCGTTTGTTTCGCATGCTGTTGAAGCTAAATCATATATATCACAAATATTTGAAGCTAAACCATTTGTTTCGCATTTATTCGAAACTAAGCATTCTACGTCGCATTGATTTGAGGCTAAATCATATGTTTCGCTTGGTTTTGAAGCTGACTCGTTTGTTTCGCATGCTGTTGAAGCTAAATCATGTATATCACAAGTATTTGAAGCTATATCATACGTTTCGCATGAATTCCAAGATAACCCTCCTAATTCGCATAGATTTGAAGATAAATCATGTGTTTCGCTTGGATTTGAATATAACTCATTTGTTTCGCATGCTGTTGAAGCTAAATCATGTATATCATAAGTACTTGAAGCTAAACCATTTGCTTTGCATGGATTCGAAGATCAGCCTTCTACTTCGCATTGATTTGATGCTAAATCATGTGTTTCGCATGGATTTGAAGCTAACTCGTTTGTTTCGCATGCTGTTGAAGCTAAATCATGTATATCACAAGTATTTGCAGCTAAACCATTTGTTACGCATGGATTCGATGATCAGCCTTCTACTTCGCATTGATTTGATGCTAAATCACGTGTTTCGCATGGATTTAAAGCTAACTCGTTTGTTTCGCATGCAGTTGAAGCTGAATCATGTATATCACAAGTATTTGAAGCTAAACTATTCGTTTCGCATTTATTCGAAGCTAAGCCTTCTACTTCGCATTGATTTGAGGCTAAATCATGTGTTTCGCTTGGTTTTGAAGCTAACTCGTTTGTTTCGCATGCTGTTGAAGCTAAATCATGTATATCACAAGTATTTGAAGCTATATCATACGTTTCGCATGGATTCCAAGATTACCCTCCTAATTCGCATAGATGTGAAGATAAATCATATGTTTCGCTTGGATTTGAATATAACTCATTTGTTTCGCATGCTGTTGAAGCTAAATCATGTATATCACAAGTATTTGAAGCTAAACTATTTGCTTCGCATGGATTCGAAGATCAGCCTTCTACTTCGCATTGATTTGATGCTAAATCATGTGTTTCGCATGGATTTCATGCTAACTCGTCTGTTTCGCACGCTGTTGAAGCTAAATCATGTATATCACAAGTATTTGAAGCTATATCATACGTTTCGCATGTATTCCAAGATAACCCTTCTAATTCGCATTGATTTGATGCTAAATCATGTGTTTCGCATGGATTTCATGCTAACTCGTCTGTTTCGCACGCTGTTGAAGCTAAATCATGTATATCACAAGTATTTGAAGCTATATCATACGTTTCGCATGGATTCCAAGATAACCCTTCTAATTCGCATTGATTTGAAGCTAAATCATGTGTTTCGCATGGATTTGAAGCTAACTCGTTTGTTTCGCATGCTTTTGAAGCTAAATCATATATATCACAAGTTTTTGAAGCTAAACCATTTGTTTCGCATTTATTCGAAGCTAAGCCTTCTACTTCGCATTGATTTGAGGCTAAATCATGTGTTTCGCTTGGTTTTGAAGCTAACTCGTTTTTTTCGCATGCAGTTGTAGCTAAATCATGTATATCACAAGTATTTGAAGCTAAACCATTTGCTTCGCATGGATTCGAAGATCAGCCTTCTACTTCGCATTGATTTTAATCTAAATCATATGTTTCGCTTGGATTTGAATATATCTCATTTGTTTCGCATGCTGTTGAAGCTAAATCATGTATATCACAAGTATTTGAAGCTAAACCATTTGCTTTGCATGGATTCGAAGATAAGCCTTCTACTTCGCATTGATTTGATGCTAAATCATGTGTTTCGCATGGATTTGAAGCTAACTCGTTTGTTTCGCATGCTGTTGAAGCTAAATCATGTATATCACAAGTATTTGCAGCTAAACCATTTGTTACGCATGGATTCGAAGATCAACCTTCTACTTCGCATTGATTTGAAGCTAAATCATGTGTTTCGAATGGATTTGAAGCTAACTCGTTTGTTTCGCATGCTGTTGAAGCTAAATCATGTATATCACAAGTATTTGAAGCTAAACCATTTGTATCGCATGGGATCGAAGATAAGCCTCCGACTTCGCATTGATTTGAAGCTAAATCATGTGTTTCGCATGGATTTGAAGCTATCTCGTTTGTTTCGCATGCTCTTGAAGCTAAATCATGTATATCACAAGTATTTGAAGCTAAACCATTTGCTTCGCATGGATTCGAAGATAACCCTTCCAATTCGCATTGATTTGAAGCTAAATCATGTGTTTCGCTTGGATTTGAAGCTAACTCGTTTTTTTCGCATGCAGTTGTAGCTAAATCATGTATATCACAAGTATTTGAAGCTAAACCATTTGTTTCGCATGGATTCGAAGATAAGCCTTCTACTTCGCATTGATTTTAACCTAAATCATGTGTTTCGCATGGATTTAAAGCTAACTCGTTTGTTTCGCATGCAGTTGAAGCTGAATCATGTATATCACAAGTATTTGAAGCTAAACTATTCGTTTCGCATTTATTCGAAGCTAAGCCTTCTACTTCGCATTGATTTGAGGCTAAATCATGTGTTTCGCTTAGTTTTGAAGCTAACTCGTTTGTTTCGCCTGCTGTTGAAGCTAAATCATGTATATCACAAGTATTTGAAGCTATATCATACGTTTCGCATGGATTCGAAGATAACCCTTCCAATTCGCATTGATTTGAAGCTAAATCATGTGTTTCGCTTGGATTTGAAGCTAACTCGTTTTTTTCGCATGCAGTTGTAGCTAAATCATGTATATCACAAGTATTTGAAGCTAAACTATTTGCTTCGCATGGATTCGAAGATCAGCCTTCTACTTCGCATTGATTTGATGCTAAATCATGTGTTTCGCATGGATTTCATGCTAACTCGTCTGTTTCGCACGCTGTTGAAGCTAAATCATGTATATCACAAGTATTTGAAGCTATATCATACGTTTCGCATGTATTCCAAGATAACCCTTCTAATTCGCATTGATTTGATGCTAAATCATGTGTTTCGCATGGATTTCATGCTAACTCGTCTGTTTCGCACGCTGTTGAAGCTAAATCATGTATATCACAAGTATTTGAAGCTATATCATACGTTTCGCATGGATTCCAAGATAACCCTTCTAATTCGCATTGATTTGAAGCTAAATCATGTGTTTCGCATGGATTTGAAGCTAACTCGTTTGTTTCGCATGCTTTTGAAGCTAAATCATATATATCACAAGTATTTGAAGCTAAACTATTTGTATCGGATGGGATCGAAGATAAGCCTCCTACTTCGCATTGATTTGAAGCTAAATCATGTGTTTCGCATGGATTTGAAGCTAACTCGTTTGTATCGCTCGCTGTTGAAGCTAAATCATATATATCACAAGTTTTTGAAGCTAAACCATTTGTTTCGCATTTATTCGAAGCTAAGCCTTCTACTTCGCATTGATTTGAGGCTAAATCATGTGTTTCGCTTGGTTTTGAAGCTAACTCGTTTTTTTCGCATGCAGTTGTAGCTAAATCATGTATATCACAAGTATTTGAAGCTAAACCATTTGCTTCGCATGGATTCGAAGATCAGCCTTCTACTTCGCATTGATTTTAATCTAAATCATATGTTTCGCTTGGATTTGAATATATCTCATTTGTTTCGCATGCTGTTGAAGCTAAATCATGTATATCACAAGTATTTGAAGCTAAACCATTTGCTTTGCATGGATTCGAAGATAAGCCTTCTACTTCGCATTGATTTGATGCTAAATCATGTGTTTCGCATGGATTTGAAGCTAACTCGTTTGTTTCGCATGCTGTTGAAGCTAAATCATGTATATCACAAGTATTTGCAGCTAAACCATTTGTTACGCATGGATTCGAAGATCAACCTTCTACTTCGCATTGATTTGAAGCTAAATCATGTGTTTCGAATGGATTTGAAGCTAACTCGTTTGTTTCGCATGCTGTTGAAGCTAAATCATGTATATCACAAGTATTTGAAGCTAAACCATTTGTATCGCATGGGATCGAAGATAAGCCTCCGACTTCGCATTGATTTGAAGCTAAATCATGTGTTTCGCATGGATTTGAAGCTATCTCGTTTGTTTCGCATGCTCTTGAAGCTAAATCATGTATATCACAAGTATTTGAAGCTAAACCATTTGCTTCGCATGGATTCGAAGATAACCCTTCCAATTCGCATTGATTTGAAGCTAAATCATGTGTTTCGCTTGGATTTGAAGCTAACTCGTTTTTTTCGCATGCAGTTGTAGCTAAATCATGTATATCACAAGTATTTGAAGCTAAACCATTTGTTTCGCATGGATTCGAAGATAAGCCTTCTACTTCGCATTGATTTTAACCTAAATCATGTGTTTCGCATGGATTTAAAGCTAACTCGTTTGTTTCGCATGCAGTTGAAGCTGAATCATGTATATCACAAGTATTTGAAGCTAAACTATTCGTTTCGCATTTATTCGAAGCTAAGCCTTCTACTTCGCATTGATTTGAGGCTAAATCATGTGTTTCGCTTAGTTTTGAAGCTAACTCGTTTGTTTCGCCTGCTGTTGAAGCTAAATCATGTATATCACAAGTATTTGAAGCTATATCATACGTTTCGCATGGATTCGAAGATAACCCTTCCAATTCGCATTGATTTGAAGCTAAATCATGTGTTTCGCTTGGATTTGAAGCTAACTCGTTTTTTTCGCATGCAGTTGTAGCTAAATCATGTATATCACAAGTATTTGAAGCTAAACTATTTGCTTCGCATGGATTCGAAGATCAGCCTTCTACTTCGCATTGATTTGATGCTAAATCATGTGTTTCGCATGGATTTCATGCTAACTCGTCTGTTTCGCACGCTGTTGAAGCTAAATCATGTATATCACAAGTATTTGAAGCTATATCATACGTTTCGCATGTATTCCAAGATAACCCTTCTAATTCGCATTGATTTGATGCTAAATCATGTGTTTCGCATGGATTTCATGCTAACTCGTCTGTTTCGCACGCTGTTGAAGCTAAATCATGTATATCACAAGTATTTGAAGCTATATCATACGTTTCGCATGGATTCCAAGATAACCCTTCTAATTCGCATTGATTTGAAGCTAAATCATGTGTTTCGCATGGATTTGAAGCTAACTCGTTTGTTTCGCATGCTTTTGAAGCTAAATCATATATATCACAAGTATTTGAAGCTAAACTATTTGTATCGGATGGGATCGAAGATAAGCCTCCTACTTCGCATTGATTTGAAGCTAAATCATGTGTTTCGCATGGATTTGAAGCTAACTCGTTTGTATCGCTCGCTGTTGAAGCTAAATCATATATATCACAAGTTTTTGAAGCTAAACCATTTGTTTCGCATTTATTCGAAGCTAAGCCTTCTACTTCGCATTGATTTGAGGCTAAATCATGTGTTTCGCTTGGTTTTGAAGCTAACTCGTTTTTTTCGCATGCAGTTGTAGCTAAATCATGTATATCACAAGTATTTGAAGCTAAACCATTTGCTTCGCATGGATTCGAAGATCAGCCTTCTACTTCGCATTGATTTTAATCTAAATCATATGTTTCGCTTGGATTTGAATATATCTCATTTGTTTCGCATGCTGTTGAAGCTAAATCATGTATATCACAAGTATTTGAAGCTAAACCATTTGCTTTGCATGGATTCGAAGATAAGCCTTCTACTTCGCATTGATTTGATGCTAAATCATGTGTTTCGCATGGATTTGAAGCTAACTCGTTTGTTTCGCATGCTGTTGAAGCTAAATCATGTATATCACAAGTATTTGCAGCTAAACCATTTGTTACGCATGGATTCGAAGATCAACCTTCTACTTCGCATTGATTTGATGCTAAATCATGTGTTTCGAATGGATTTGAAGCTAACTCGTTTGTTTCGCATGCTGTTGAAGCTAAATCATGTGTATCACAAGTATTTGAAGCTAAACCATTTGTATCGCATGGGATCGAAGATAAGCCTCCTACTTCGCATTGATTTGAAGCTAAATCATGTGTTTCGCATGGATTTGAAGCTAACTCGTTTGTTTCGCATGCAGTTGAAGCTGAATCATGTATATCACAAGTATTTGAAGCTAAACTATTCGTTTCGCATGGATTCGAAGATTAGCCTTCTACTTCGCATTGATTTGATGCTAAATCATGTGTTTCACATGGATTTGAAGCTAACTCGTTTGTTTCGCATGCTGTTGAAGCTAAATCATGTACATCACATGTATTTGAAGCTAAACCATTTGTATCGCATGGAATCGAAGATAAGCCTCCTACTTCGCATTGATTTGATGCTAAAACATGTTTTTCGCATGGATTTGAAGCTAACTCGTTTGTTTCGCATGCTGTTGAAGCTAAATCATGTATATCACAAGTATTTGAAGCTATATCATACGTTTCGCATGGATTTCAAGATAACCCTTCTAATTCGCATTGATTTGAATCTAAATCATGTGTTTCGCATGGATTTGAAGCTAACTCGTTTGTTTCGCATGCTGTTGAAGCTAAATCAAGTGTATCAAAAGTATTTGAAGTTAAACCATTTGTTTCGCATGGATTCGAAGATCAGCCTTCTACTTTGCATTGATTTGATGCTAAATCATGTGTTTCACATGGATTTGAAGCTAACTCGTTTGTTTCGCATGCTGTTGAAGCTAAATCATGTATATCACAAGTATTTGAAGCTATATCATACGTTTCGCATAGATTCCAAGATAACCCTTCTAATTCGCATTGATTTGAATCTAAATCATGTGTTTCGCATGGATTTGAATCTAACTCGTACATTTCGCATGCTGTTCAAGCTAAATCATGTATATCACAAGTATATGAAGCTGATCCATTTGTTTCGCATGGATTCGAAGATAAGCCTTCCACTTTGCATTGATTTGATGCTAAATCATGTGTTTCGCATGGATTTGAATCTAACTCGTTTGTTTCGCATGCTGTTGAAGCTAAATCATGTATATCACGAGTATTTGAAGCTATATCATTTGTTTCGCATGGATTCGAAGATAACCCTTCTAATTCGCATTGATTTGAGGCTAAATCATGTGTTTCGCTTGGATTTGAAGCTAACTCGTTTTTTTCGCTAGTAGTTGAAGCTAAATCATGCATATCACAAGTATTTGAAGCTAAACCATTTGTTACGCATGGATTCGAAGATCAGCCTTCTACTTAGCATTGATTTGATTCTAAATCATGTGTTTCGCATGGATTTGAAGCTAACTCGTTTGTTTCGCATGCTGTTGAAGCTAAATCATGTATATCACAAGTATTTAAAGCTAAACCATTTGTATCGGATGGGATCGAAGATAAGCCTCCTACTTCGCATTGATTTGAATCTGAATCATGTGTTTCGCATGGATTTGAAGCTAACTCGTTTGTTTCGCATGCAGTTGAAGCTGAATCATGTATATCACAAGTATTTGGATCTAAACTATTCGTTTCGCATGGATTCGAAGATAAGCCTTCCACTTCGCATTGATTTGAATATAAATCATGTGTTTCGCTTGGATTTGAAGCTAACTCGTTTGTTTCGCATGCTGTTGAAGCTAACTCAAGTGGATCCCAAGTATTTGAAGCTAAACCATTTGCTTCGCATGGATTCGAAGATTAGCCTTCTACTTTGCATTGATTTGATGCTAAATCATGTGTTTCACATGGATTTGAAGCTAACTCGTTTGTTTCGCATGCTGTTGAAGCTAAATCATGTATATCACAAGTATTTGAAGCTATATCATACGTTTCGCATAGATTCCAAGATAACCCTTCTAATTCGCATTGATTTGAATCAAAATCATGTATTTCGCATGGATTTGAAGCTAACTCGTTTGTTTCGCATGCTGTTGAAGCTAAATCATGTATATCACAAGTATTTGAAGCTATACCATTTGTTACGCATGGATTCGAAGCTAAGCCTTCTACTTCGCATTGATTTGATGCTAAGTCATTTGTTTCGCTTGGTTTTGAAGCTAACACGTTTTTTTCACATGCTGTTGAAGCTAAATCATGTATATCACAAGTATTTGAAGCTATATCATACGTTTCGCATGGATTCCAAGACAACCCTTCTAATTCGCATTGATTTGAAGCTAAATCATGTGTTTCGCATGGATTTGAAGCTAACTCGTTTGTTTCGCATGCTGTTGAAGCTAAATCATGTATATCACAAATATTTGAAGCTAAACCATTTGTTACGCATGGATTCGAAGATCAGCCTTCTACTTAGCATTGATTTTATGCTAAATCATGTGTTTCGCATGGATTTGAAGCTAACTTGTTTGTTTCGCATGCTGTTGAAGCTAAATCATGTATATCACAAGTATTTGAAGCTAAACCATTTGTATCGGATGGGATCGAAGATAAGCCTGCTACTTCGCATTGATTTGAATCTGAATCATGTGTTTCGCATGCTGTTGAATCTAAATCATATATATCACAAGTATTTGAAGGTAAACCATTTGTTTCGCATTTATTCGAAGCTAAGCCTTCTACTTCGCATTGATTTGAGGCTAAATCATGTGTTTCGCATGGATTTGAAGCTAACTCGTTTGTTTCGCATGCTGTTGAATCTAAATCATGTATATCACAAGTATTTGAAGCTAAACCATTTGTTACGCATGGATTCGAAGATCAGCCTTCTACTTAGCATTGATTTGATTCTAAATCATGTGTTTCGCATGGATTTGAAGCTAACTCGTTTGTTTCGCATGCTGTTGAAGCTAAATCATGTATATCACAAGTATTTGAAGATAAACCATTTGTGTCGGATGGGATCGAAGATAAGCCTCCTACTTCGCATTGATTTGAATCTGAATCATGTGTTTCGCATGGATTTGAAGCTAACTCGTTTGTTTCGCATGCTGTTGAAGCTAAATCATATATATCACAAGTATTTGAAGCTAAACCATTTGTTTCGCATTTATTCGAAGCTAAGCCTTCTACTTCGCATTGATTTGAGGCTAAATCATGTGTATCGCATGGATTTTAAGCTAGCTCGTTTGTTTCGCATGCAGTGGAAGCTAAATCATGTATATCACAAGTATTTGCAGCTAACCCATTTGTTTCGCATGGATTCGAAGATAACCCTATTTACTTCGCATTGATTTGAAGCTAAATCATGTGTTTCGCATGGATTTGAATCTAACTCGTACATTTCGCATGCTGTTGAAGCTAAATCATGTATATCACAAGTATATGAAGCTGATCCATTTGTTTCGCATGGATTCGAAGATAAGCCTTCCACTTCGCATTGATTTGATGCTAAATCATGTGTTTCGCATGGATTTGAATCTAACTCGTTTGTTTCGCATGTTGTTGAAGCTAAATCATGTATATCACGAGTATTTGAAGCTATATCATTTGTTTCGCATGGATTCGAAGATAACCCTTCTAATTCGCATTGATTTGAGGCTAAATCATGTGTTTCGCTTGGATTTGAAGCTAACTCGTTTTTTTCGCTAGTAGTTGAAGCTTAATCATGCATATCACAAGTATTTGAAGCTAAACCATTTGGTTCGCATTTATTCGAAGCTAAGCCATCCACTTCGCATTGATTTGAGGCTAAATCATGTGTTTCGCTTGGTTTTGAAGCTAACTCGTTTTTTTCGCATGCAGTTGTAGCTAAATCATGTATATCACAAGTATTTGTAGCTAATCCATTTGTTTCGCATGGATTCGAAGATAAGCCTTCTACTTCGCATTGATTTTAATCTAAATCATGCGTTTTGCATGGATTTGAAGCTAACTCGTTTGTTTCGCATGCAGTCGAAGCTGAATCATGTATATCACAAGTATTTGAAGCTAAACCATTTGGTTCGCATTTATTCGAAGCTAAGCCATCCACTTCGCATTGATTTGAGGCTAAATCATGTGTTTCGCTTGGTTTTGAAGCTAACTCGTTTTTTTCGCATGCAGTTGTAGCTAAATCATGTATATCACAAGTATTTGTAGCTAATCCATTTGTTTCGCATGGATTCGAAGATAAGCCTTCTACTTCGCATTGATTTTAATCTAAATCATGTGTTTCGCATGGATTTGAAGCTAACTCGTTTGTTTCGCATGCAGTCGAAGCTGAATCATGTATATCACAAGTATTTGAAGCTAAACTATTCGTTTCGCATGGATTCGGAGATAAGCCTTCCACTTCGCATTGATTTGAATATAAATCATGTGTTTCGCTTGGATTTGAAGCTAACTCGTTTGTTTCGCATGCTGTTGAAGCTAAATCATGTATATCACAAGTATTTGAAGCTATATCATACGTTTCGCATAGATTCCTAGCTAACCCTTCTAATTCGCATTGATTCGAATCAAAATCATGTGTTTCGCATGGATTTGAAGCTAACTCGTTTGTTTCGCATGCTGTTGAAGCTAAATCATGTATATCACAAGTATTTGAAGCTATACCATTTGTTACGCATGGATTCGAAGCTAAGCCTTCTACTTCGCATTGATTTGATGCTAAGTCATTTGTTTCGCATGGATTTGAATCTAACTCGTTTGTTTCGCATGCTGTTGAAGCTAAATCATGCATATCACAAGTATTTGAAGCTAAACCATTTGTTACGCATGGATACGAAGATCAGCCTTCTACTTCGCATTGATTTGAAGCTAAATCATGTGTTTCGCATGGATTATAAGATAACTCGTTTGTTTCGCATGCAGTTGAAGCTGAATCATGTATATCACAAGTATTTGAAGCTAAACTATTCGTTTCGCATGGATTCGAAGATAAGCATTCCTCTTCGCATTGATTTGATGCTAAATCATGTGTTTCGCATGGATTTGAAGCTAACTCGTTTGTTTCGCATGCTGTTGAAGCTAACTCAAGTGGATCACAAGTATTTGAAGCTAAACCATTTGCTTCGCATGGATTCGAATATTAGCCTTCTACTTCGCATTGATTTGATGCAAAATCATGTGTTTCACATGGATTTGAAGCTAACTCGTTTGTTTCGCATGCTGTTGAAGCTAAATCATGTACATCACATGTATTTGAAGCTAAACCATTTGTATCGCATGGAATCGAAGATAAGCCTCCTACTTCGCATTGATTTGAAGCTAATTCATGTGTTCGCATGGATTTGAAGCTAACTTGTTTGATTCGCGAGCAGTTGAAGCTAAATCAAGTGTATCAAAAGTATTTGAAGCTAAACCATTTGCTTCGCATGGATACGAAGATCAGCCTTCTACTTCGCATTGATTTGAAGCTAAATCATGTGTTCCGCATGGATTTTAAGCTAACTCGTTTGTTTCGCATGCAGTTGAAGCTAAATCATGTATATCACAAGTATTTGAAGCTAAACCATTTGTTTCGCATGGATTCGAAGATAAGCCTTCTACTTCGCATTGATTTTAATCTAAATCATGTGTTTCGCAATGATTTTAAGCTAACTCGTTTGTTTCGGATGCTGTTGAAGCTAAATCATGTATATCACAAGTATTTGAAGCTATATCATTTGTTTCGCATGGATTCGAAGATAACCCTTCTAATTCGCATTGATTTGAGGCTAAATCATGTGTTTCGCTTGGATTTGAAGCTAACTCGTTTTTTTCGCTAGTAGTTGAAGCTAAATCATGCATATCACAAGTATTTGAAGCTAAACCATTTGGTTCGCATTTATTCGAAGTAAGCCATCCTACTTCGCATTGATTTGAGGCTAAATCATGTGTTTCGCTTGGTGTTGAAGCTAACACGTTTTTTTCGCATGCAGTTGAAGCTGAAATCATGTATATCACAAGTATTTGAAGCTAAACTATTCGTTTCGCATGGATTCGAAGATTAGCCTTCTACTTCGCATTGATTTGATGCTAAATCATGTGTTCACATGGATTTGAAGCTAACTCGTTTGTTTCGCATGCTGTTGAAGCTGAATCATGTATATCACATGTATTTGAAGCTAAACCATTTGTATCGCATAGAATCGATAGATAGCCTCCTACTTCGCATTGATTTGATGCTAAAACATGTTTTCGCATGATTTGAAGCTATCTCGTTTGTTTCGCATGCTGTTGAAGCTAAATCATGTATATCACGAGTATTTGAAGCTATATCATTTGTTTCGCATGGATTCGAAGATAACCCTTCTAATTCGCATTGATTTGAGGCTAAATCATGTGTTTCGCTTGGATTTGAAGCTAACTCGTTTTTTTTCGCTAGTAGTTGAAGCTAAATCATGCATATCACAAGTATTTGTAAGCTAAACCATTTGTTACGCATGGATTCGAAGATCAGCCTTCTACTTAGCATTGATTTGATTCTAAATCATGTGTTTTCGCATGGATTTGAAGCTAACTCGTTTGTTTCGCATGCTGTTGAAGCTAAATCATGTTATCACAAGTATTTAAAGCTAAACATTTGTATCGGTGGATCGAAGATAAGCCTCCTACTTCGCATTGATTTGAATCTGAATCATGTGTTTCGCATGGATTTGAAGCTAACTCGTTTGTTTCGCATGCAGTTGAAGCTGAATCATGTATATCACAAGTATTTGAAGCTAAACTATTCGTTTCGCATGGATTCGAAGATAAGCCTTCCACTTCGCATTGATTTGAATATAAATCATGTGTTTCGCTTGATTTGAAGCTAACTCGTTTGTTTCGCATGCTGTTGAAGCTTATTCAAGTGGATCCCAAGTATTTGAAGCTAAACCATTTGCTTCGCATGGATTCGAAAGATTAGCCTTCTACTTTGCTTTGATTTGATGCTAAATCATTGTGTTTCACATGGATTTGAAGCTAACTCGTTTGTTTCGCATGCTGTTGAAGCTAAATCATGTATATCACAAGTATTTGAAGCTATATCATACGTTTCGCATAGATTCCAAGATAACCCTTCTAATTCGCATTGATTCGAATCAAAATCATGTGTTTCGCATGGATTTGAAGCTAACTCGTTTGTTTCGCATGCTGTTGAAGCTAAATCATGTATATCACAAGTATTTGAAGCTATACATTTGTTACGCATGGATTCGAAGCTAAGCCTTCTACTTCGCATTGATTTGATGCTAAGTCATTTGTTTCGCATGGATTTGAATCTAACTCGTTTGTTTCGCATGCTGTTGAAGCTAAATCATGCATATCACAAGTATTTGAAGCTAAACCATTTGTTACGCATGGATACGAAGATCAGCTTCTACTTCGCATTTGATTTGAAGCTAAATCAGTGTTTCGCATGGATTATAAGATAACTCGTTTGTTTCGCATGCAGTTGAAGCTGAATCAATGTATATCACAAGTATTTGAAGCTAACTATTCCGTTTCGCATGGATTCGAAGATAAGCATTCCTCTTCGCATTGATTTGATGCTAAATCATGTGTTTCGCATGGATTTGAAGCTAACTCGTTTGTTTCGCATGCTGTTGAAAGCTAACTCAAGTGGATCACAAGTATTTGAAGCTAAACCCATTTGCTTCGCATGGATTCGAATATTAGCCTTCTACTTCGCATTGATTTGATGCAAAAATCATGTGTTTCACATTGGATTTGAAGCTAACTCGTTTGTTTCGCATGCTGTTGAAGCTAAATCATGTACATCACATGTATTTGAAGCTAAACCATTTGTATCGCATGGAATCGAAGATAAGCCTCCTACTTCGCATTGATTTGAAGCTAATTCATGTGTTCGCATGGATTTGAAGCTAACTTGTTTGATTCGCGAGCAGTTGAAGCTAAATCAAGTGTATCAAAAGTATTTGAAGCTAAACCCATTTGCTTCGCATGGATACGAAGATCAGCCTTCTACTTCGCATTGATTTGAAGCTAAATCATGTGTTCCGCATGGATTTTAAGCTAACTCGTTTGTTTCGCATGCAGTTGAAGCTAAATCATGTATATCACAAGTATTTGAAGCTAAACCATTTGCTTCGCATGGATTCGAATATTAGCCTTCTACTTCGCATTGATTTGATGCAAAATCATGTGTTTCACATGGATTTGAAGCTAACTCGTTTGTTTCGCATGCTGTTGAAGCTAAATCATGTACATCACATGTATTTGAAGCTAAACCATTTGTATCGCATGGAATCGAAGATAAGCCTCCTACTTCGCATTGATTTGAAGCTAATTCATGTGTTCGCATGGATTTGAAGCTAACTTGTTTGATTCGCGAGCAGTTGAAGCTAAATCAAGTGTATCAAAAGTATTTGAAGCTAAACCATTTGCTTCGCATGGATACGAAGATCAGCCTTCTACTTCGCATTGATTTGAAGCTAAATCATGTGTTCCGCATGGATTTTAAGCTAACTCGTTTGTTTCGCATGCAGTTGAAGCTAAATCATGTATATCACAAGTATTTGAAGCTAAACCATTTGTTTCGCATGGATTCGAAGATAAGCCTTCTACTTCGCATTGATTTTAATCTAAATCATGTGTTTCGCAATGATTTTAAGCTAACTCGTTTGTTTCGGATGCTGTTGAAGCTAAATCATGTATATCACAAGTATTTGAAGCTATATCATTTGTTTCGCATGGATTCGAAGATAACCCTTCTAATTCGCATTGATTTGAGGCTAAATCATGTGTTTCGCTTGGATTTGAAGCTAACTCGTTTTTTTCGCTAGTAGTTGAAGCTAAATCATGCATATCACAAGTATTTGAAGCTAAACCATTTGGTTCGCATTTATTCGAAGTAAGCCATCTACTTCGCATTGATTTGAGGCTAAATCATGTGTTTCGCTTGGTGTTGAAGCTAACACGTTTTTTTCGCATGCAGTTGAAGCTGAATCATGTATATCACAAGTATTTGAAGCTAAACTATTCGTTTCGCATGGATTCGAAGATTAGCCTTCTACTTCGCATTGATTTGATGCTAAATCATGTGTTTCACATGGATTTGAAGCTAACTCGTTTGTTTCGCATGCTGTTGAAGCTGAATCATGTATATCACATGTATTTGAAGCTAAACCATTTGTATCGCATAGAATCGAAGATAAGCCTCCTACTTCGCATTGATTTGATGCTAAAACATGTTTTTCGCATGGATTTGAAGCTATCTCGTTTGTTTCGCATGCTGTTGAAGCTAAATCATGTATATCACGAGTATTTGAAGCTATATCATTTGTTTCGCATGGATTCGAAGATAACCCTTCTAATTCGCATTGATTTGAGGCTAAATCATGTGTTTCGCTTGGATTTGAAGCTAACTCGTTTTTTTCGCTAGTAGTTGAAGCTAAATCATGCATATCACAAGTATTTGAAGCTAAACCATTTGTTACGCATGGATTCGAAGATCAGCCTTCTACTTAGCATTGATTTGATTCTAAATCATGTGTTTCGCATGGATTTGAAGCTAACTCGTTTGTTTCGCATGCTGTTGAAGCTAAATCATGTATATCACAAGTATTTAAAGCTAAACCATTTGTATCGGTGGGATCGAAGATAAGCCTCCTACTTCGCATTGATTTGAATCTGAATCATGTGTTTCGCATGGATTTGAAGCTAACTCGTTTGTTTCGCATGCAGTTGAAGCTGAATCATGTATATCACAAGTATTTGAAGCTAAACTATTCGTTTCGCATGGATTCGAAGATAAGCCTTCCACTTCGCATTGATTTGAATATAAATCATGTGTTTCGCTTGGATTTGAAGCTAACTCGTTTGTTTCGCATGCTGTTGAAGCTTATTCAAGTGGATCCCAAGTATTTGAAGCTAAACCATTTGCTTCGCATGGATTCGAAGATTAGCCTTCTACTTTGCTTTGATTTGATGCTAAATCATGTGTTTCACATGGATTTGAAGCTAACTCGTTTGTTTCGCATGCTGTTGAAGCTAAATCATGTATATCACAAGTATTTGAAGCTATATCATACGTTTCGCATAGATTCCAAGATAACCCTTCTAATTCGCATTGATTCGAATCAAAATCATGTGTTTCGCATGGATTTGAAGCTAACTCGTTTGTTTCGCATGCTGTTGAAGCTAAATCATGTATATCACAAGTATTTGAAGCTATACCATTTGTTACGCATGGATTCGAAGCTAAGCCTTCTACTTCGCATTGATTTGATGCTAAGTCATTTGTTTCGCATGGATTTGAATCTAACTCGTTTGTTTCGCATGCTGTTGAAGCTAAATCATGCATATCACAAGTATTTGAAGCTAAACCATTTGTTACGCATGGATACGAAGATCAGCCTTCTACTTCGCATTGATTTGAAGCTAAATCATGTGTTTCGCATGGATTATAAGATAACTCGTTTGTTTCGCATGCAGTTGAAGCTGAATCATGTATATCACAAGTATTTGAAGCTAAACTATTCGTTTCGCATGGATTCGAAGATAAGCATTCCTCTTCGCATTGATTTGATGCTAAATCATGTGTTTCGCATGGATTTGAAGCTAACTCGTTTGTTTCGCATGCTGTTGAAGCTAACTCAAGTGGATCACAAGTATTTGAAGCTAAACCATTTGCTTCGCATGGATTCGAATATTAGCCTTCTACTTCGCATTGATTTGATGCAAAATCATGTGTTTCACATGGATTTGAAGCTAACTCGTTTGTTTCGCATGCTGTTGAAGCTAAATCATGTACATCACATGTATTTGAAGCTAAACCATTTGTATCGCATGGAATCGAAGATAAGCCTCCTACTTCGCATTGATTTGAAGCTAATTCATGTGTTCGCATGGATTTGAAGCTAACTTGTTTGATTCGCGAGCAGTTGAAGCTAAATCAAGTGTATCAAAAGTATTTGAAGCTAAACCATTTGCTTCGCATGGATACGAAGATCAGCCTTCTACTTCGCATTGATTTGAAGCTAAATCATGTGTTCCGCATGGATTTTAAGCTAACTCGTTTGTTTCGCATGCAGTTGAAGCTAAATCATGTATATCACAAGTATTTGAAGCTAAACCATTTGCTTCGCATGGATTCGAAGATTAGCCTTCTACTTTGCTTTGATTTGATGCTAAATCATGTGTTTCACATGGATTTGAAGCTAACTCGTTTGTTTCGCATGCTGTTGAAGCTAAATCATGTATATCACAAGTATTTGAAGCTATATCATTTGTTTCGCATGGATTCGAAGATAACCCTTCTAATTCGCATTGATTTGAGGCTAAATCATGTGTTTCGCTTGGATTTGAAGCTAACTCGTTTTTTTCGCTAGTAGTTGAAGCTAAATCATGCATATCACAAGTATTTGAAGCTAAACCATTTGGTTCGCATTTATTCGAAGTAAGCCATCTACTTCGCATTGATTTGAGGCTAAATCATGTGTTTCGCTTGGTGTTGAAGCTAACACGTTTTTTTCGCATGCAGTTGAAGCTGAATCATGTATATCACAAGTATTTGAAGCTAAACTATTCGTTTTCGCATGGATTCGAAGATTAGCCTTCTACTTCGCATTGATTTGATGCTAAATCATGTGTTTCACATGGATTTGAAGCTAACTCGTTTGTTTCGCATGCTGTTGAAGCTGCAATCATGTACATCACATGTATTTGAAGCTAAACCATTTGTA
This sequence comes from Megalopta genalis, assembly GCF_051020955.1. Lineage (NCBI taxonomy): Eukaryota > Metazoa > Arthropoda > Insecta > Hymenoptera > Halictidae > Megalopta > Megalopta genalis. The sequence goes on from NW_027476470.1 coordinate 94,105, forward strand.
TCGCATAGAATCGAAGATAAGCCTCCTACTTCGCATTGATTTGATGCTAAACATGTTTTTCGCATGGATTTGAAGCTAACTCGTTGTTTCGCATGCTGTTGAAGCTAAATCATGTATATCACGAGTATTTGAAGCTATATCATTTGTTTCGCATGGATTCGAAGATAACCCTTCTAATTCGCATTGATTTGAGGCTAAATCATGTGTTTCGCTTGGATTTGAAGCTAACTCGTTTTTTTCGCTAGTAGTTGAAGCTAAATCATGCATATCACAAGTATTTGAAGCTAACCATTTGTTACGCATGGATTCGAAGATCAGCCTTCTACTTAGCATTGATTTGATTCTAAATCATGTGTTTCGCATGGATTTGAAGCTAACTCGTTTGTTCGCATGCTGTTGAAGCTAAATCATGTATATCACAAGTATTTAAAGCTAAACCATTTGTATCGGATGGGATTGAAGATAAGCCTCCTACTTCGCATTGATTTGAATCTGAATCATGTGTTTCGCAATGGATTTGAAGCTAACTCGTTTGTTTCGCATGCAGTTGAAGCTGAATCATGTATATCACAAGTATTTGAAGCTAAACTATTCGTTTCGCATGGATTCGAAGATAAGCCTTCCACTTCGCATTGATTTGAATATAAATCAATGTGTTTCGCTTGGATTTGAAGCTAACTCGTTGTTTCGCATGCTGTTGAAGCTAACTCAAGTGGATCCCAAGTATTTGAAGCTAAACCATTTGCTTCGCATGGATTCGAAGATTAGCCTTCTACTTTGCATTGATTTGATGCTAAATCATGTGTTTCACATGGATTTGAAGCTAACTCGTTTGTTTCGCATGCTGTTGAAGCTAAATCATGTATATCACAAGTATTTGAAGCTATGTCATACGTTTCGCATAGATCCAAGATAACCCTTCTAATTCGCATTGATTTGAATCAAAATCATGTATTTCGCATGGATTTGAAGCTAACTCGTTTGTTTCGCATGCAGTTGAAGCTAAATCATGTATATCACAAGTATTTGAAGCTAAACCATTTGTTTCGCATGGATTCGAAGATAAGCCTTCTACTTCGCATTGATTTTAATCTAAATCATGTGTTTCGCAATTATTTTAAGCTAACTCGTTTGTTTCGGATGCTGTTGAAGCTAAATCATGTATATCACAAGTATTTGAAGCTATATCATTTGTTTCGCATGGATTCGAAGATAACCCTTCTAATTCGCATTGATTTGAGGCTAAATCATGTGTTTCGCTTGGATTGAAGCTAACTCGTTTTTTTCGCTAGTAGTTGAAGCTAAATCATGCATATCACAAGTATTTGAAGCTAAACCATTTGGTTCGCATTTATTCGAAGTAAGCCCAATCTACTTCGCATTGATTTGAGGCTAAATCATGTGTTTCGCTTGGTGTTGAAGCTAACACGTTTTTTTCGCATGCAGTTGTAGATAAATCATGTATATCACAAGTATTTGAAGCTAAACCATTTGTTTCGCATGGAATCGAAGATAAGCCTTCTACTTCGCATTGATTTTAATCTAAATCATGTGTTTCGCATGGATTTGAAGCTAACTCGTTTGTTTCGCATGCAGTTGAAGCTGATTCATGTATATCACAAGTATTTGAAGCTAAACTATTCGTTCGCATGGATTCGAAGATTAGCCTTCTACTTCGCATTGATTTGATGCTAAAATCATGTGTTTCACATGGATTTGAAGCTAACTCGTTTGTTTCGCATGCTGTTGAAGCTAAATCATGTACATCACATGTATTTGAAGCTAAACCATTTGTATCGCATGGAATCGAAGATAAGCCTCCTACTTCGCATTGATTTGATGCTAAAACATGTTTTTCGCATGGATTTGAAGCTAACTCGTTTGTTTCGCATGCTGTTGAAGCTAAATCATGTATATCACAAGTATTTGAAGCTATATCATACGTTTCGCATGGATTTCAAGATAACCCTTCTAATTCGCATTGATTTGAATCTAAATCATGTGTTTCGCATGGATTTGAAGCTAACTCGTTTGTTTCGCATGCTGTTGAAGCTAAATCAAGTGTATCAAAAGTATTTGAAGTTAAACCATTTGTTTCGCATGGATTCGAAGATCAGCCTTCTACTTTGCATTGATTTGATGCTAAATCATGTGTTTCACATGGATTTGAAGCTAACTCGTTTGTTTCGCATGCTGTTGAAGCTAAATCATGTATATCACAAGTATTTGAAGCTATATCATACGTTTCGCATAGATTCCAAGATAACCCTTCTAATTCGCATTGATTTGAATCTAAATCATGTGTTTCGCATGGATTTGAATCTAACTCGTACATTTCGCATGCTGTTCAAGCTAAATCATGTATATCACAAGTATATGAAGCTGATCCATTTGTTTCGCATGGATTCGAAGATAAGCCTTCCACTTTGCATTGATTTGATGCTAAATCATGTGTTTCGCATGGATTTGAATCTAACTCGTTTGTTTCGCATGCTGTTGAAGCTAAATCATGTATATCACGAGTATTTGAAGCTATATCATTTGTTTCGCATGGATTCGAAGATAACCCTTCTAATTCGCATTGATTTGAGGCTAAATCATGTGTTTCGCTTGGATTTGAAGCTAACTCGTTTTTTTCGCTAGTAGTTGAAGCTAAATCATGCATATCACAAGTATTTGAAGCTAAACCATTTGTTACGCATGGATTCGAAGATCAGCCTTCTACTTAGCATTGATTTGATTCTAAATCATGTGTTTCACATGGATTTGAAGCTAACTCGTTTGTTTCGCATGCTGTTGAAGCTAAATCATGTACATCACATGTATTTGAAGCTAAACCATTTGTATCGCATGGAATCGAAGATAAGCCTCCTACTTCGCATTGATTTGATGCTAAAACATGTTTTTCGCATGGATTTGAAGCTAACTCGTTTGTTTCGCATGCTGTTGAAGCTAAATCATGTATATCACAAGTATTTGAAGCTATATCATACGTTTCGCATGGATTTCAAGATAACCCTTCTAATTCGCATTGATTTGAATCTAAATCATGTGTTTCGCATGGATTTGAAGCTAACTCGTTTGTTTCGCATGCTGTTGAAGCTAAATCAAGTGTATCAAAAGTATTTGAAGTTAAACCATTTGTTTCGCATGGATTCGAAGATCAGCCTTCTACTTTGCATTGATTTGATGCTAAATCATGTGTTTCACATGGATTTGAAGCTAACTCGTTTGTTTCGCATGCTGTTGAAGCTAAATCATGTATATCACAAGTATTTGAAGCTATATCATACGTTTCGCATAGATTCCAAGATAACCCTTCTAATTCGCATTGATTTGAATCTAAATCATGTGTTTCGCATGGATTTGAATCTAACTCGTACATTTCGCATGCTGTTCAAGCTAAATCATGTATATCACAAGTATATGAAGCTGATCCATTTGTTTCGCATGGATTCGAAGATAAGCCTTCCACTTTGCATTGATTTGATGCTAAATCATGTGTTTCGCATGGATTTGAATCTAACTCGTTTGTTTCGCATGCTGTTGAAGCTAAATCATGTATATCACGAGTATTTGAAGCTATATCATTTGTTTCGCATGGATTCGAAGATAACCCTTCTAATTCGCATTGATTTGAGGCTAAATCATGTGTTTCGCTTGGATTTGAAGCTAACTCGTTTTTTTCGCTAGTAGTTGAAGCTAAATCATGCATATCACAAGTATTTGAAGCTAAACCATTTGTTACGCATGGATTCGAAGATCAGCCTTCTACTTAGCATTGATTTGATTCTAAATCATGTGTTTCGCATGGATTTGAAGCTAACTCGTTTGTTTCGCATGCTGTTGAAGCTAAATCATGTATATCACAAGTATTTAAAGCTAAACCATTTGTATCGGATGGGATCGAAGATAAGCCTCCTACTTCGCATTGATTTGAATCTGAATCATGTGTTTCGCATGGATTTGAAGCTAACTCGTTTGTTTCGCATGCAGTGAAGCTGAATCATGTATATCACAAGTATTTGGATCTAAACTATTCGTTTCGCATGGATTCGAAGATAAGCCTTCCACTTCGCATTGATTTGAATATAAATCATGTGTTTCGCTTGGATTTGAAGCTAACTCGTTTGTTTCGCATGCTGTTGAAGCTAACTCAAGTGGATCCCAAGTATTTGAAGCTAAACCATTTGCTTCGCATGGATTCGAAGATTAGCCTTCTACTTTGCATTGATTTGATGCTAAATCATGTGTTTCACATGGATTTGAAGCTAACTCGTTTGTTTCGCATGCTGTTGAAGCTAAATCATGTATATCACAAGTATTTGAAGCTATATCATACGTTTCGCATAGATTCCAAGATAACCCTTCTAATTCGCATTGATTTGAATCAAAATCATGTATTTCGCATGGATTTGAAGCTAACTCGTTTGTTTCGCATGCTGTTGAAGCTAAATCATGTATATCACAAGTATTTGAAGCTATACCATTTGTTACGCATGGATTCGAAGCTAAGCCTTCTACTTCGCATTGATTTGATGCTAAGTCATTTGTTTCGCTTGGTTTTGAAGCTAACACGTTTTTTTCACATGCTGTTGAAGCTAAATCATGTATATCACAAGTATTTGAAGCTATATCATACGTTTCGCATGGATTCCAAGACAACCCTTCTAATTCGCATTGATTTGAAGCTAAATCATGTGTTTCGCATGGATTTGAAGCTAACTCGTTTGTTTCGCATGCTGTTGAAGCTAAATCATGTATATCACAAATATTTGAAGCTAAACCATTTGTTACGCATGATTCGAAGATCAGCCTTCTACTTAGCATTGATTTTATGCTAAATCATGTGTTTCGCATGGATTTGAAGCTAACTCGTTTGTTTCGCATGCTGTTGAAGCTAAATCATGTATATCACGAGTATTTGAAGCTATATCATTTGTTTCGCATGGATTCGAAGATAACCCTTCTAATTCGCATTGATTGAGGCTAAATCATGTGTTTCGCTTGGATTTGAAGCTAACTCGTTTTTTTCGCTAGTAGTTGAAGCTAAATCATGCATATCACAAGTATTTGAAGCTAAACCATTTGTTACGCATGGATTCGAAGATCAGCCTTCTACTTAGCATTGATTTGATTCTAAATCATGTGTTTCGCATGATTTGAAGCTAACTCGTTTGTTTCGCATGCTGTTGAAGCTAAATCATGTATATCACAAGTATTTAAAGCTAAACCATTTGTATCGGATGGGATCGAAGATAAGCCTCCTACTTCGCATTGATTTGAATCTGAATCATGTGTTTCGCATGGATTTGAAGCTAACTCGTTTGTTTCGCATGCAGTTGAAGCTGAATCATGTATATCACAAGTATTTGAAGCTAAACTATTCGTTTCGCATGGATTCGAAGATAAGCCTTCCACTTCGCATTGATTTGAATATAAATCATGTGTTTCGCTTGGATTTGAAGCTAACTCGTTTGTTTCGCATGCTGTTGAAGCTAACTCAAGTGGATCCCAAGTATTTGAAGCTAAACCATTTGCTTCGCATGGATTCGAAGATTAGCCTTCTACTTTGCATTGATTTGATGCTAAATCATGTGTTTCACATGGATTTGAAGCTAACTCGTTTGTTTCGCATGCTGTTGAAGCTAAATCATGTATATCACAAGTATTTGAAGCTATGTCATACGTTTCGCATAGATTCCAAGATAACCCTTCTAATTCGCATTGATTTGAATCAAAATCATGTATTTCGCATGGATTTGAAGCTAACTCGTTTGTTTCGCATGCAGTTGAAGCTAAATCATGTATATCACAAGTATTTGAAGCTAAACCATTTGTTTCGCATGGATTCGAAGATAAGCCTTCTACTTCGCATTGATTTTAATCTAAATCATGTGTTTCGCAATTATTTTAAGATAACTCGTTTGTTTCGGATGCTGTTGAAGCTAAATCATGTATATCACAAGTATTTGAAGCTATATCATTTGTTTCGCATGGATTCGAAGATAACCCTTCTAATTCGCATTGATTTGAGGCTAAATCATGTGTTTCGCTTGGATTTGAAGCTAACTCGTTTTTTTCGCTAGTAGTTGAAGCTAAATCATGCATATCACAAGTATTTGAAGCTAAACCATTTGGTTCGCATTTATTCGAAGTAAGCCATCTACTTCGCATTGATTTGAGGCTAAATCATGTGTTTCGCTGGTGTTGAAGCTAACACGTTTTTTTCGCATGCAGTTGTAGATAAATCATGTATATCACAAGTATTTGAAGCTAAACCATTTGTTTCGCATGGAATCGAAGATAAGCCTTCTACTTCGCATTGATTTTAATCTAAATCATGTGTTTCGCATGGATTTGAAGCTAACTCGTTTGTTTCGCATGCAGTTGAAGCTGAATCATGTATATCACAAGTATTTGAAGCTAAACTATTCGTTTCGCATGGATTCGAAGATTAGCCTTCTACTTCGCATTGATTTGATGCTAAATCATGTGTTTCACATGGATTTGAAGCTAACTCGTTTGTTTCGCATGCTGTTGAAGCTAAATCATGTATATCACAAGTATTTGAAGCTATATCATACGTTTCGCATAGATTCCAAGATAACCCTTCTAATTCGCATTGATTTGAATCTAAATCATGTGTTTCGCATGGATTTGAATCTAACTCGTACATTTCGCATGCTGTTCAAGCTAAATCATGTATATCACAAGTATATGAAGCTGATCCATTTGTTTCGCATGGATTCGAAGATAAGCCTTCCACTTTGCATTGATTTGATGCTAAATCATGTGTTTCGCATGGATTTGAATCTAACTCGTTTGTTTCGCATGCTGTTGAAGCTAAATCATGTATATCACGAGTATTTGAAGCTATATCATTTGTTTCGCATGGATTCGAAGATAACCCTTCTAATTCGCATTGATTTGAGGCTAAATCATGTGTTTCGCTTGGATTGAAGCTAACTCGTTTTTTTCGCTAGTAGTTGAAGCTAAATCATGCATATCACAAGTATTTGAAGCTAAACCATTTGTTACGCATGGATTCGAAGATCAGCCTTCTACTTAGCATTGATTTGATTCTAAATCATGTGTTTCGCATGGATTTGAAGCTAACTCGTTTGTTTCGCATGCTGTTGAAGCTAAATCATGTATATCACAAGTATTTAAAGCTAAACCATTTGTATCGGATGGGATCGAAGATAAGCCTCCTACTTCGCATTGATTTGAATCTGAATCATGTGTTTCGCATGGATTTGAAGCTAACTCGTTTGTTTCGCATGCAGTTGAAGCTGAATCATGTATATCACAAGTATTTGGATCTAAACTATTCGTTTCGCATGGATTCGAAGATAAGCCTTCCACTTCGCATTGATTTGAATATAAATCATGTGTTTCGCTTGGATTTGAAGCTAACTCGTTTGTTTCGCATGCTGTTGAAGCTAACTCAAGTGGATCCCAAGTATTTGAAGCTAAACCATTTGCTTCGCATGGATTCGAAGATTAGCCTTCTACTTTGCATTGATTTGATGCTAAATCATGTGTTTCGCTTGGTTTTGAAGCTAACACGTTTTTTTCACATGCTGTTGAAGCTAAATCATGTATATCACAAGTATTTGAAGCTATATCATACGTTTCGCATGGATTCCAAGACAACCCTTCTAATTCGCATTGATTTGAAGCTAAATCATGTGTTTCGCATGGATTTGAAGCTAACTCGTTTGTTTCGCATGCTGTTGAAGCTAAATCATGTATATCACAAATATTTGAAGCTAAACCATTTGTTACGCATGGATTCGAAGATCAGCCTTCTACTTAGCATTGATTTTATGCTAAATCATGTGTTTCGCATGGATTTGAAGCTAACTTGTTTGTTTCGCATGCTGTTGAAGCTAAATCATGTATATCACAAGTATTTGAAGCTAAACCATTTGTATCGGATGGGATCGAAGATAAGCCTGCTACTTCGCATTGATTTGAATCTGAATCATGTGTTTCGCATGCTGTTGAATCTAAATCATATATATCACAAGTATTTGTAGCTAATCCATTTGTTTCGCATGGATTCGAAGATAAGCCTTCTACTTCGCATTGATTTTAATCTAAATCATGTGTTTCGCATGGATTTGAAGCTAACTCGTTTGTTTCGCATGCAGTGGAAGCTAAATCATGTATATCACAAGTATTTGCAGCTAACCCATTTGTTTTGCATGGATTCGAAGATAACCCTATTTACTTCGCATTGATTTGAAGCTAAATCATGTGTTTCGCATGGATTTGAATCTAACTCGTACATTTCGCATGCTGTTGAAGCTAAATCATGTATATCACAAGTATATGAAGCTGATCCATTTGTTTCGCATGGATTCGAAGATAAGCCTTCCACTTCGCATTGATTTGATGCTAAATCATGTGTTTCGCATGGATTTGAATCTAACTCGTTTGTTTCGCATGTTGTTGAAGCTAAATCATGTATATCACGAGTATTTGAAGCTATATCATTTGTTTCGCATGGATTCGAAGATAACCCTTCTAATTCGCATTGATTTGAGGCTAAATCATGTGTTTCGCTTGGATTTGAAGCTAACTCGTTTTTTTCGCTAGTAGTTGAAGCTTAATCATGCATATCACAAGTATTTGAAGCTAAACCATTTGGTTCGCATTTATTCGAAGCTAAGCCATCCACTTCGCATTGATTTGAGGCTAAATCATGTGTTTCGCTTGGTTTTGAAGCTAACTCGTTTTTTTCGCATGCAGTTGTAGCTAAATCATGTATATCACAAGTATTTGTAGCTAATCCATTTGTTTCGCATGGATTCGAAGATAAGCCTTCTACTTCGCATTGATTTTAATCTAAATCATGTGTTTCGCATGGATTTGAAGCTAACTCGTTTGTTTCGCATGCAGTCGAAGCTGAATCATGTATATCACAAGTATTTGAAGCTAAACCATTTGGTTCGCATTTATTCGAAGCTAAGCCATCCACTTCGCATTGATTTGAGGCTAAATCATGTGTTTCGCTTGGTTTTGAAGCTAACTCGTTTTTTTCGCATGCAGTTGTAGCTAAATCATGTATATCACAAGTATTTGTAGCTAATCCATTTGTTTCGCATGGATTCGAAGATAAGCCTTCTACTTCGCATTGATTTTAATCTAAATCATGTGTTTCGCATGGATTTGAAGCTAACTCGTTTGTTTCGCATGCAGTCGAAGCTGAATCATGTATATCACAAGTATTTGAAGCTAAACTATTCGTTTCGCATGGATTCGGAGATAAGCCTTCCACTTCGCATTGATTTGAATATAAATCATGTGTTTCGCTTGGATTTGAAGCTAACTCGTTTGTTTCGCATGCTGTTGAAGCTTATTCAAGTGGATCCCAAGTATTTGAAGCTAAACCATTTGCTTCGCATGGATTCGAAGATTAGCCTTCTACTTTGCATTGATTTGATGCTAAATCATGTGTTTCACATGGATTTGAAGCTAACTCGTTTGTTTCGCATGCTGTTGAAGCTAAATCATGTATATCACAAGTATTTGAAGCTATATCATACGTTTCGCATAGATTCCAAGATAACCCTTCTAATTCGCATTGATTTGAATCAAAATCATGTGTTTCGCATGGATTTGAAGCTAACTCGTTTGTTTCGCATGCTGTTGAAGCTAAATCATGCATATCACAAGTATTTGAAGCTAAACCATTTGTTACGCATGGATTCGAAGATCAGCCTTCTACTTCGCATTGATTTGAAGCTAAATCATGTGTTTCGCATGGATTATAAGATAACTCGTTTGTTTCGCATGCAGTTGAAGCTGAATCATGTATATCACAAGTATTTGAAGCTAAACTATTCGTTTCGCATGGATTCGAAGATAAGCATTCCTCTTCGCATTGATTTGATGCTAAATCATGTGTTTCGCATGGATTTGAAGCTAACTCGTTTGTTTCGCATGCTGTTGAAGCTAACTCAAGTGGATCACAAGTATTTGAAGCTAAACCATTTGTTACGCATGGATTCGATGATCAGCCTTCTACTTCGCATTGATTTGATGCTAAATCACGTGTTTCGAATGGATTTGAAGCTAACTCGTTTGTTTCGCATGCTGTTGAAGCTAAATCATGTACATCACATGTATTTGAAGCTAAACCATTTGTATCGCATGGAATCGAAGATAAGCCTCCTACTTCGCATTGATTTGAAGCTAATTCATGTGTTCGCATGGATTTGAAGCTAACTTGTTTGATTCGCGAGCAGTTGAAGCTAAATCAAGTGTATCAAAAGTATTTGAAGCTAAACCATTTGCTTCGCATGGATACGAAGATCAGCCTTCTACTTCGCATTGATTTGAAGCTAAATCATGTGTTCCGCATGGATTTTAAGCTAACTCGTTTGTTTCTTATGCAGTTGAAGCTGAATCATGTATATCACAAGTATTTGAAGTTAAACTATTCGTTTCGCATGGATTCGAAGTTAACTCGTTTGTTTCGCATGCAGTTGAAGCTAAATCACGTATATCAGAAGTATTTGCAGCTAAACCATTTGTTTCGCATGGATACGAAGATAAGCCTTCTGCTTCGCATTGATTTGAAGTTAAATCATGTGTTTCGCATGGATTTGAAGCTAACTCGTTTGTTTCGCATGCTGTTGAAGCTAAATCAAGTGTATCAAAAGTATTTGATGTTAAACCATTTGCTTCGCATGGATTCGAAGATCAGCCTTCTACTTCGCATTGATTTGAAGCTAAATCATGTGTTTCGCATGAATTGAAGCTAACTCGTTTGTTTCGCATGCTGTTGAAGCTAAATCATGTATATCACAAGTATTTGAAGCTATACCATTTGTTACGCATGGATTCGAAGCTAAGACTTCTACTTCGCATTGATTTGATGCTAAGTCATTTTGTTTCGCATGGATTTGAATCTAACTCGTTTGTTTCGCATGCTGTTGAAGCTAAATCATGCATATGACAAGTATTTGAAGCTAAACCATTTGTTACGCATGGATTCGAAGATCAGCCTTCTACTTCGCATTGATTTGAAGCTAAATCATGTGTTTCGCATGGATTATAAGCTAACTCGTTTGTTTCGCATGCAGTTGAAGCTAAATCATGTATATCACAAGTATTTGACGCTAAACCATTTGTTTCGCATGAATTCGAAGATAAACCTTCTACTTCGCATTGATTTTAATCTAAATCATGTGTTTCGCATGGATTTGAAGCTAACTCGTTTGTTTCGCATGCAGTTGAAGCTGAATCATGTATATCACAAGTATTTGATGCTAAACTATTCGTTTCGCATGGATTCGAAGATAAGCCTTCCACATCGCATTGATTTGAAGCTAAATCATGTGTTCCGCATGGATTTTAAGCTAACTCGTTTGTTTCGCATGCAGTTGAAGCTGAATCATGTATATCACAAGTATTTGAAGCTAAACTATTCGTTTCGCATGTATTCGAAGATAAGCCATCCACTTCGCATTGATTTGAAGATAAATCATGTGTTTCGCTTGGATTTGAATATAATTCATTTGTTTCGCATGCTGTTGAAGCTAAATCATGTATATCACATGTATTTGAAGCTAAACCATTTGCTTCGCATGGATTCGAAGATCAGCCTTCTACTTCGCATTGATTTGATGCTAAATCATGTGTTTCGCATAGATTTGAAGCTAACTCGTTTGTTTCGCATGCTGTTGAAGCTGAATCATGTACATCACAAGTATTTGAAGCTAAACTATTCGTTTCGCATGGATTCGAAGTTAACTCGTTTGTTTCGCATGCAGTTGAAGCTAAATCACGTATATCAGAAGTATTTGCAGCTAAACCATTTGTTTCGCATGGATACGAAGATAAGCCTTCTGCTTCGCATTGATTTGAAGTTAAATCATGTGTTTCGCATGGATTTGAATCTAACTCGTTTATTTCGCATGCTGTTGAAGCTGAATCATGTATATCACAAGTATTTGAAGCTAAACTATTCGTTTCGCATGGATTCGAAGATAAGAATTCTACTTCGTATTGATTTTAATCTAAATCATGTGTTCCGCAATGATTTTAAGCTAACTCGTTTGTTTCGGATGCTGTTGAAGCTAAATCATGTATATCACAAGCATTTGAAGCTAAACCATTTGTTTCGCATGGATTCGAAGATAAGCCTGCTACTTCGCATTGATTTTAATCTAAATCATGTGTTTCGCATGGATTTGAAGCTAACTCGTTTGTTTCGCATGCAGTTGAAGCTGAATCATGTATATCACAAGTATTTGAAGCTAAACTATTCGTTTCGCATGGATTCGAAGATAAGCCATCCACTTCGCATTGATTTGAAGATAAATCATGTGTTTCGCTTGGATTTGAATATAACTCATTTGTTTCGCATGCTGTTGAAGCTAAATCATGTATATCACATGTATTTGAAGCTAAACCATTTGCTTCGCATGGATTCGAAGATCAGCCTTCTACTTCGCATTGATTTGATGCTAAATCATGTGTTTCGCATAGATTTGAAGCTAACTCGTTTGTTTCGCATGCTGTTGAAGCTGAATCATGTACATCACAAGTATTTGAAGCTAAACTATTCGTTTCGCATGGATTCGAAGTTAACTCGTTTGTTTCGCATGCAGTTGAAGCTAAATCACGTATATCAGAAGTATTTGCAGCTAAACCATTTGTTTCGCATGGATACGAAGATAAGCCTTCTACTTCGCATTGATTTGAAGCTAAATCATGTATTTCGCATGGATTTGAATCTAACTCGTTTGTTTCGCATGCTGTTGAAGCTAAATCATGTATATCGCAAGTATTTGAAGCTAAACCATTTGCTTCGCATGGATTCGAAGATCAGCCTTCTACTTCGCATTGATTTGATGCTAAATCATGTGTTTCGCATGGATTTGAAGCTTACTCGTTTGTTTCGCATGCTGTTGAAGCTAAATCATGTATATCACAAGTATTTGAAGCTAAACCATTTGTTTCGCATGGATACGAAGATAACCCTTCTACTTCGCATTGATTTGAAGCTAAATCATGTGTTTTGCATGGATTATAAGCTAACTCGTTTGTTTCGCATGCAGTTGAAGCTAAATCGTGTATATCACAAGTATATGAAGCTGATCCATTTGTTTCGCATGGATTCGAAGATAAGCCTTCTACTTCGCATTGATTTTAATCTAAGTCATGTGTTTCGCTTGGATTTGAAGCTAACTCGTTTGTTTCGCATGCAGTTGAAGCTGAATCATGTATATCACAATTATTTGAAGCTAAACTATTCGTTTCACGTGGATTCAAAGATAAGCCTTCTACTTCGCATTGATTTGAAGCTATGTCATGTGTTTTGCATGGATTATAAGCTAACTCGTTTGTTTCGCATGCAGTTGAAGCTAAATCGTGTATATCACAAGTATATGAAGCTGATCCATTTGTTTTGCATGGATTCGAAGATAAGTCTTCTACTTCGCATTGATTTGATGCTAAATCATGTGTTTCGCATGGATTTGAAGCTTACTCGTTTGTTTCGCATGCTGTTGAAGCTAAATCATGTATATCACAAGTATTTGAAGCTAAACCATTTGTTTCGCATGGATACGGAGATAACCCTTCTACTTCGCATTGATTTGAAGCTAAATCATGTGTTTCGCATGGATTATATGCTAACTCGTTTGTTTCGCATGCAGTTGAAGCTAAATCGTGTATATCACAAGTATTTGAAGCTAAACCATTTATTTGGCATGGATTCGAAGATAATCCTTCTACTTCGCATTGATTTGAAGCTAAATCAAGTGTATCGCTAGGATTTGAATCTAACTCGTACATTTCGCATGCTGTTGAAGCTAAATCATATATATCACAAGTATTTGAAGCTAAACCATTTGTTTCGCATTTATTCGAAGCTAAGCCTTCTACTTCGCATTGATTTGAGGCTAAATCATGTGTTTCGCTTGGTTTTGAAGCTAACTCGTTTTTTTCGCATGCAGTTGTAGCTAAATCATGTATATCACAAGTATTTGAAGCTAAACCATTTGTTTCGCATGGATTCGAAGATAAGCCTTCTACTTCGCATTGATTTTAATCTAAATCATGTGTTTCGCATGGATTTGAAGCTAACTCGTTTGTTTCGCATGCAGTTGAAGCTGAATCATGTATATCACAAGTATTTGAAGCTAAACCATTCGTTTCGCATGGATTCGAAGATAAGCCTTCCACTTCGCATTGATTTGAAGATAAATCATGTGTTTCGCTTGGATTTGAACATAACTCCTTTGTTTCGCATGCTGTTGAAGCTAAATCATGTATATCACAAGTATTTGAAGCTATATCATACGTTTCGCATGGATTCCAAGATAACCCTTCTAATTCGCATTGATTTGAATCTAAATCATGTGTTTCGCTTGGATTTGAATGTAACTCATTTGTTTCGCATGCTGTTGAAGATAAATCACGTATATCACAAGTATTTGAAGCTAAACTATTTGTATCGCATGGGATCGAAGATAAGCCTCCTACTTCGCATTGATTTGAAGCTAAATCATGTGTTTCGCATGGATTTGAAGCTAACTCGTTTGTTTCGCATGCTGTTGAAGCTAAATCATATATATCACAAGTATTTGAAGCTAAACCATTTGTTTCGCATTTATTCGAAGCTAATCCTTCTACTTCGCATTGATTTGAGGCTAAATCATGTGTTTCGCTTGGTTTTGAAGCTAACTCGTTTGTTTCGCATGCTGTTGAAGCTAAATCATTTATATCACAAGTATTTGAAGTTATATCATACGTTTCGCATGGATTCCAAGATAACCCTCCTAATTCGCATAGATTTGAAGATAAATCATGTGTGTCGCTTGGATTTGAATATAACTCATTTGCTTCGCATGCTGTTGAAGCTAAATCATGTATATCACAAGTATTTGAAGCTAAACCATTTGCTTCGCATGGATTCGAAGGTCAGCCATCTACTTCGCATTGATTTGATGCTAAATCATGTGTTTCGCATGGATTTCATGCTAACTCGTCTGTTTCGCATGCTGTTGAAGCTAAATCATGTATATCACAAGTATTTGAATCTATATCATACGTTTCGCATGGATTCGAAGATCAGCCTTCTACTTCGCATTGATTTGATGCTAAAACATGTGTTTCGCATGGATTTGAAGCTAACTCGTTTGTTTCGCATGCTGTTGAAGCTAAATCATGTATATCACAAGTATTTGAAGCTATATAATACGTTTCGCATGGATTCCAAGATAACCCTTCTAATTCGCATTGATTTGAAGCTAAATCATGTATTTCGCATGGATTTGAAGCTAACTCGTTTGTTTCGCATGCTGTTGAAGCTAAATCATGTATATCACAAGTATTTGAATCTAAACCATTTGTTACGCATGGATTCGAAGATCAGCCTTCTACTTCGCATTGATTTGATGCTAAATCATGTGTTTCGCATGGATTTCATGCTAACTCGTCTGTTTCGCATGCTGTTGAAGCTAAATCATGTATATCACAAGTATTTGAAGCTAAATCATACGTTTCGCATGGATTCCAAGATAACCCTTCTAATTCGCATTGATTTGAAGCTAAATCATGTGTTTCGCATGGATTTGAAGCTAACTCGTTTGTTTCGCATGCTGTTGAAGCTAAATCATGTATATCACAAGTATTTGAAGCTAAACTATTTGTATCGGATGGGATCGAAGATAAGCCTCCTACTTCGCATTGATTTGAAGCTAAATCATGTGTTTCGCATGGATTTGAAGCTAACTCGTTTGTATCGCATGCTGTTAAAGCTAAATCATATATATCACAAGTATTTGAAGCTAAACCATTTGTTTCGCATTTATTCGAAGCTAAGCCTTCTACTTCGCATTGATTTGAGGCTAAATCATGTGTTTCGCTTGGTTTTGAAGCTAACTCGTTTTTTTCGCATGCAGTTGTAGCTAAATCATGTATATCACAAGTATTTGAAGCTAAACCATTTGCTTCGCATGGATTCGAAGATCAGCCTTCTACTTCGCATTAATTTTAATCTAAATCATGTGTTTCGCATGGATTTGAAGCTAACTCGTTTGTTTCGCATGCAGTTGAAGCTGAATCATGTATATCACAAGTATTTGATGCTAAACTATTCGTTTCGCATGGATTCGAAGATAAGCCTTCCACATCGCATTGATTTGAAGCTAAATCATGTGTTCCGCATGGATTTTAAGCTAACTCGTTTGTTTCGCATGCAGTTGAAGCTGAATCATGTATATCACAAGTATTTGAAGCTAAACTATTCGTTTCGCATGGATTCGAAGATAAGCCATCCACTTCGCATTGATTTGAAGATAAATCATGTGTTTCGCTTGGATTTGAATATAATTCATTTGTTTCGCATGCTGTTGAAGCTAAATCATGTATATCACATGTATTTGAAGCTAAACCATTTGCTTCGCATGGATTCGAAGATCAGCCTTCTACTTCGCATTGATTTGATGCTAAATCATGTGTTTCGCATAGATTTGAAGCTAACTCGTTTGTTTCGCATGCTGTTGAAGCTGAATCATGTACATCACAAGTATTTGAAGCTAAACTATTCGTTTCGCATGGATTCGAAGTTAACTCGTTTGTTTCGCATGCAGTTGAAGCTAAATCACGTATATCAGAAGTATTTGCAGCTAAACCATTTGTTTCGCATGGATACGAAGATAAGCCTTCTGCTTCGCATTGATTTGAAGTTAAATCATGTGTTTCGCATGGATTTGAATCTAACTCGTTTATTTCGCATGCTGTTGAAGCTGAATCATGTATATCACAAGTATTTGAAGCTAAACTATTCGTTTCGCATGGATTCGAAGATAAGAATTCTACTTCGTATTGATTTTAATCTAAATCATGTGTTCCGCAATGATTTTAAGCTAACTCGTTTGTTTCGGATGCTGTTGAAGCTAAATCATGTATATCACAAGCATTTGAAGCTAAACCATTTGTTTCGCATGGATTCGAAGATAAGCCTGCTACTTCGCATTGATTTTAATCTAAATCATGTGTTTCGCATGGATTTGAAGCTAACTCGTTTGTTTCGCATGCAGTTGAAGCTGAATCATGTATATCACAAGTATTTGAAGCTAAACTATTCGTTTCGCATGGATTCGAAGATAAGCCATCCACTTCGCATTGATTTGAAGATAAATCATGTGTTTCGCTTGGATTTGAATATAACTCATTTGTTTCGCATGCTGTTGAAGCTAAATCATGTATATCACATGTATTTGAAGCTAAACCATTTGCTTCGCATGGATTCGAAGATCAGCCTTCTACTTCGCATTGATTTGATGCTAAATCATGTGTTTCGCATAGATTTGAAGCTAACTCGTTTGTTTCGCATGCTGTTGAAGCTGAATCATGTACATCACAAGTATTTGAAGCTAAACTATTCGTTTCGCATGGATTCGAAGTTAACTCGTTTGTTTCGCATGCAGTTGAAGCTAAATCACGTATATCAGAAGTATTTGCAGCTCAACCATTTGTTTCGCATGGATACGAAGATAAGCCTTCTACTTCGCATTGATTTGAAGCTAAATCATGTATTTCGCATGGATTTGAATCTAACTCGTTTGTTCCGCATGCTGTTGAAGCTAAATCATGTATATCGCAAGTATTTGAAGCTAAACCATTTGCTTCGCATGGATTCGAAGATCAGCCTTCTACTTCGCATTGATTTGATGCTAAATCATGTGTTTCGCATGGATTTGAAGCTTACTCGTTTGTTTCGCATGCTGTTGAAGCTAAATCATGTATATTACAAGTATTTGAAGCTAAACCATTTGTTTCGCATGGATACGAAGATAACCCTTCTACTTCGCATTAATTTGAAGCTAAATCATGTGTTTTGCATGGATTATAAGCTAACTCGTTTGTTTCGCATGCAGTTGAAGCTAAATCGTGTATATCACAAGTATATGAAGCTGATCCATTTGTTTCGCATGGATTCTAAGATAAGCCTTCTACTTCGCATTGATTTTAATCTAAGTCATGTGTTTCGCATGGATTTGAAGCTAACTCGTTCGTTTCGCATGCAGTTGAAGCTGAATCATGTATATCACAATTATTTGAAGCTAAACTATTCGTTTCACGTGGATTCAAAGATAAGCCTTCTACTTCGCATTGATTTGAAGCTAAGTCATGTGTTTTGCATGGATTATAAGCTAACTCGTTTGTTTCGCATGCAGTTTAAGCTAAATCGTGTATATCACAAGTATATGAAGCTGATCTATTTGTTTTGCATGGATACGGAGATAACCCTTCTACTTCGCATTGATTTGAAGCTAAATCATGTGTTTCGCATGGATTATATGCTAACTCGTTTGTTTCGCATGCAGTTGAAGCTAAATCGTGTATATCACAAGTATTTGAAGCTAAACCATTTATTTGGCATGGATTCGAAGATAATCCTTCTACTTCGCATTGATTTGAAGCTAAATCAAGTGTATCGCTACGATTTGAATCTAACTCGTACATTTCGCATGCTGTTGAAGCTAAATCATATATATCACAAGTATTTGAAGCTAAACCATTTGTTTCGCATTTATTCGAAGCTAAGCCTTCTACTTCGCATTGATTTTAATCTAAATCATGTGTTTCGCATGGATTTGAAGCTAACTCGTTTGTTTCGCATGCAGTTGAAGCTGAATCATGTATATCACAAGTATTTGAAGCTAAACCATTCGTTTCGCATGGATTCGAAGATAAGCCTTCCACTTCGCATTGATTTGAAGATAAATCATGTGTTTCGCTTGGATTTGAACATAACTCCTTTGTTTCGCATGCTGTTGAAGCTAAATCATGTATATCACAAGTATTTGAAGCTAAACCATTCGCTTCGCATGGATTCGAAGATCAGCCTTCTACATCGCATTGATTTGATGCTAAATCATGTGTTTTGCATGGATTTGAAGCTAACTCGTTTGTTTCGCATGCTGTTGAAGCTAAATCATGTATATCACAAGTATTTGAAGCTATATCATACGTTTCGCATGGATTCCAAGATAACCCTTCTACTTCGCATTGATTTGAAGCTAAATCATGTGTTTCGCATGGATTTGAATCTAACTCGTACATTTCGCATGCTGTTGAAGCTAAATCATGTATATCGCAAGTATTTGAAGCTAAACCATTTGCTTCGCATGGATTCGAAGATCAGCCTTCTACTTCGCATTGATTTGATGCTAAATCATGTGTTTCGCATGGATTTGAAGCTTACTCGTTTGTTTCGCATGCTGTTGAAGCTAAATCATGTATATTACAAGTATTTGAAGCTAAACCATTTGTTTCGCATGGATACGAAGATAACCCTTCTACTTCGCATTAATTTGAAGCTAAATCATGTGTTTTGCATGGATTATAAGCTAACTCGTTTGTTTCGCATGCAGTTGAAGCTAAATCGTGTATATCACAAGTATATGAAGCTGATCCATTTGTTTCGCATGGATTCTAAGATAAGCCTTCTACTTCGCATTGATTTTAATCTAAGTCATGTGTTTCGCATGGATTTGAAGCTAACTCGTTTGTTTCGCATGCAGTTGAAGCTGAATCATGTATATCACAATTATTTGAAGCTAAACTATTCGTTTCACGTGGATTCAAAGATAAGCCTTATACTTCGCATTGATTTGAAGCTAAGTCATGTGTTTTGCATGGATTATAAGCTAACTCGTTTGTTTCGCATGCAGTTTAAGCTAAATCGTGTATATCACAAGTATATGAAGCTGATCCATTTGTTTTGCATGGATACGGAGATAACCCTTCTACTTCGCATTGATTTGAAGCTAAATCATGTGTTTCGCATGGATTATATGCTAACTCGTTTGTTTCGCATGCAGTTGAAGCTAAATCGTGTATATCACAAGTATTTGAAGCTAAACCATTTATTTGGCATGGATTCGAAGATAATCCTTCTACTTCGCATTGATTTGAAGCTAAATCAAGTGTATCGCTACGATTTGAATCTAACTCGTACATTTCGCATGCTGTTGAAGCTAAATCATATATATCACAAGTATTTGAAGCTAAACCATTTGTTTCGCATTTATTCGAAGCTAAGCCTTCTACTTCGCATTGATTTTAATCTAAATCATGTGTTTCGCATGGATTTGAAGCTAACTCGTTTGTTTCGCATGCAGTTGAAGCTGAATCATGTATATCACAAGTATTTGAAGCTAAACCATTCGTTTCGCATGGATTCGAAGATAAGCCTTCCACTTCGCATTGATTTGAAGATAAATCATGTGTTTCGCTTGGATTTGAACATAACTCCTTTGTTTCGCATGCTGTTGAAGCTAAATCATGTATATCACAAGTATTTGAAGCTAAACCATTCGCTTCGCATGGATTCGAAGATCAGCCTTCTACATCGCATTGATTTGATGCTAAATCATGTGTTTTGCATGGATTTGAAGCTAACTCGTTTGTTTCGCATGCTGTTGAAGCTAAATCATGTATATCACAAGTATTTGAAGCTATATCATACGTTTCGCATGGATTCCAAGATAACCCTTCTAATTCGCATTGATTTGAGGCTAAATCATGTGTTTCGCTTGGTTTTGAAGCTAACTCGTTTTTTTCGCATGCAGTTGTAGCTAAATCATGTATATCACAAGTATTTGAAGCTAAACCATTTGCTTCGCATGGATTCGAAGATCAGCCTGCTACTTCGCATTGATTTTAATCTAAATCATGTGTTTCGCATGGATTTGAAGCTAACTCGTTTGTTTCGCATGCAGTTGAAGCTGAATCATGTATATCACAAGTATTTGAAGCTAAACCATTTGCTTCGCATGGATTCGAAGATCAGCCTTCTACTTCGCATTAATTTTAATCTAAATCATGTGTTTCGCATGGATTTGAAGCTAACTCGTTTGTTTCGCATGCAGTTGAAGCTGAATCATGTATATCACAAGTATTTGAAGCTAAACCATTTGTTACGCATGGATTCGAATATCAGCCTTCTACTTCGCATTGATTTTAATCTAAATCATGTGTTTCGCATGGATTTAAAGCTAACTCGGTTGTTTCGCATGCAGTTGAAGCTGAATCATGTATATCACAAGTATTTGAAACTAAACCATTTGATTCCCATGGTTTTGAAGCTAAGCTTTCTACTTCGCATTGATTTGAAGATAAATCATGTGTTTCGCTTGGATTTGAAGATAACTCATTTGTTTCGCATGCTGTTTAAGCTAAATCATGTATATCACAAGTATTTGAAGCTAAACCATTTGTTACGCATGGATTCGAAGATCAGCCTTCTACCTAGCATTGATTTGATGCTAAATCATGTGTTTCGCATGGATTTGAAGCTAATTCGTTTGTTTCGCATGCTGTTGAAGCTAAATCATGTATAGCACAGGTATTTGAAGCTAAACTATTTGTATCGGATGGGATCGAAGATAAGCCTCCTACTTCGCATTGATTTGAAGCTAAATCATGTGTTTGGCATGGATTTGAAGCTAACTCGTTTGTTTCGCATGCTGTTGAAGCTAAATCATATATATCACAAATATTTGAAGCTAAACCATTTGTTTCGCATTTATTCGAAACTAAGCATTCTACGTCGCATTGATTTGAGGCTAAATCATATGTTTCGCTTGGTTTTGAAGCTGACTCGTTTGTTTCGCATGCTGTTGAAGCTAAATCATGTATATCACAAGTATTTGAAGCTATATCATACGTTTCGCATGAATTCCAAGATAACCCTCCTAATTCGCATAGATTTGAAGATAAATCATGTGTTTCGCTTGGATTTGAATATAACTCATTTGTTTCGCATGCTGTTGAAGCTAAATCATGTATATCATAAGTACTTGAAGCTAAACCATTTGCTTTGCATGGATTCGAAGATCAGCCTTCTACTTCGCATTGATTTGATGCTAAATCATGTGTTTCGCATGGATTTGAAGCTAACTCGTTTGTTTCGCATGCTGTTGAAGCTAAATCATGTATATCACAAGTATTTGCAGCTAAACCATTTGTTACGCATGGATTCGATGATCAGCCTTCTACTTCGCATTGATTTGATGCTAAATCACGTGTTTCGCATGGATTTAAAGCTAACTCGTTTGTTTCGCATGCAGTTGAAGCTGAATCATGTATATCACAAGTATTTGAAGCTAAACTATTCGTTTCGCATTTATTCGAAGCTAAGCCTTCTACTTCGCATTGATTTGAGGCTAAATCATGTGTTTCGCTTGGTTTTGAAGCTAACTCGTTTGTTTCGCATGCTGTTGAAGCTAAATCATGTATATCACAAGTATTTGAAGCTATATCATACGTTTCGCATGGATTCCAAGATTACCCTCCTAATTCGCATAGATGTGAAGATAAATCATATGTTTCGCTTGGATTTGAATATAACTCATTTGTTTCGCATGCTGTTGAAGCTAAATCATGTATATCACAAGTATTTGAAGCTAAACTATTTGCTTCGCATGGATTCGAAGATCAGCCTTCTACTTCGCATTGATTTGATGCTAAATCATGTGTTTCGCATGGATTTCATGCTAACTCGTCTGTTTCGCACGCTGTTGAAGCTAAATCATGTATATCACAAGTATTTGAAGCTATATCATACGTTTCGCATGTATTCCAAGATAACCCTTCTAATTCGCATTGATTTGATGCTAAATCATGTGTTTCGCATGGATTTCATGCTAACTCGTCTGTTTCGCACGCTGTTGAAGCTAAATCATGTATATCACAAGTATTTGAAGCTATATCATACGTTTCGCATGGATTCCAAGATAACCCTTCTAATTCGCATTGATTTGAAGCTAAATCATGTGTTTCGCATGGATTTGAAGCTAACTCGTTTGTTTCGCATGCTTTTGAAGCTAAATCATATATATCACAAGTTTTTGAAGCTAAACCATTTGTTTCGCATTTATTCGAAGCTAAGCCTTCTACTTCGCATTGATTTGAGGCTAAATCATGTGTTTCGCTTGGTTTTGAAGCTAACTCGTTTTTTTCGCATGCAGTTGTAGCTAAATCATGTATATCACAAGTATTTGAAGCTAAACCATTTGCTTCGCATGGATTCGAAGATCAGCCTTCTACTTCGCATTGATTTTAATCTAAATCATATGTTTCGCTTGGATTTGAATATATCTCATTTGTTTCGCATGCTGTTGAAGCTAAATCATGTATATCACAAGTATTTGAAGCTAAACCATTTGCTTTGCATGGATTCGAAGATAAGCCTTCTACTTCGCATTGATTTGATGCTAAATCATGTGTTTCGCATGGATTTGAAGCTAACTCGTTTGTTTCGCATGCTGTTGAAGCTAAATCATGTATATCACAAGTATTTGAAGCTAAACCATTTGTTACGCATGGATTCGAAGATCAACCTTCTACTTCGCATTGATTTGAAGCTAAATCATGTGTTTCGAATGGATTTGAAGCTAACTCGTTTGTTTCGCATGCTGTTGAAGCTAAATCATGTATATCACAAGTATTTGAAGCTAAACCATTTGTATCGCATGGGATCGAAGATAAGCCTCCGACTTCGCATTGATTTGAAGCTAAATCATGTGTTTCGCATGGATTTGAAGCTATCTCGTTTGTTTCGCATGCTCTTGAAGCTAAATCATGTATATCACAAGTATTTGAAGCTAAACCATTTGCTTCGCATGGATTCGAAGATAACCCTTCCAATTCGCATTGATTTGAAGCTAAATCATGTGTTTCGCTTGGATTTGAAGCTAACTCGTTTTTTTCGCATGCAGTTGTAGCTAAATCATGTATATCACAAGTATTTGAAGCTAAACCATTTGTTTCGCATGGATTCGAAGATAAGCCTTCTACTTCGCATTGATTTTAACCTAAATCATGTGTTTCGCATGGATTTAAAGCTAACTCGTTTGTTTCGCATGCAGTTGAAGCTGAATCATGTATATCACAAGTATTTGAAGCTAAACTATTCGTTTCGCATTTATTCGAAGCTAAGCCTTCTACTTCGCATTGATTTGAGGCTAAATCATGTGTTTCGCTTAGTTTTGAAGCTAACTCGTTTGTTTCGCCTGCTGTTGAAGCTAAATCATGTATATCACAAGTATTTGAAGCTATATCATACGTTTCGCATGGATTCGAAGATAACCCTTCCAATTCGCATTGATTTGAAGCTAAATCATGTGTTTCGCTTGGATTTGAAGCTAACTCGTTTTTTTCGCATGCAGTTGTAGCTAAATCATGTATATCACAAGTATTTGAAGCTAAACTATTTGCTTCGCATGGATTCGAAGATCAGCCTTCTACTTCGCATTGATTTGATGCTAAATCATGTGTTTCGCATGGATTTCATGCTAACTCGTCTGTTTCGCACGCTGTTGAAGCTAAATCATGTATATCACAAGTATTTGAAGCTATATCATACGTTTCGCATGTATTCCAAGATAACCCTTCTAATTCGCATTGATTTGATGCTAAATCATGTGTTTCGCATGGATTTCATGCTAACTCGTCTGTTTCGCACGCTGTTGAAGCTAAATCATGTATATCACAAGTATTTGAAGCTATATCATACGTTTCGCATGGATTCCAAGATAACCCTTCTAATTCGCATTGATTTGAAGCTAAATCATGTGTTTCGCATGGATTTGAAGCTAACTCGTTTGTTTCGCATGCTTTTGAAGCTAAATCATATATATCACAAGTATTTGAAGCTAAACTATTTGTATCGGATGGGATCGAAGATAAGCCTCCTACTTCGCATTGATTTGAAGCTAAATCATGTGTTTCGCATGGATTTGAAGCTAACTCGTTTGTATCGCTCGCTGTTGAAGCTAAATCATATATATCACAAGTTTTTGAAGCTAAACCATTTGTTTCGCATTTATTCGAAGCTAAGCCTTCTACTTCGCATTGATTTGAGGCTAAATCATGTGTTTCGCTTGGTTTTGAAGCTAACTCGTTTTTTTCGCATGCAGTTGTAGCTAAATCATGTATATCACAAGTATTTGAAGCTAAACCATTTGCTTCGCATGGATTCGAAGATCAGCCTTCTACTTCGCATTGATTTTAATCTAAATCATATGTTTCGCTTGGATTTGAATATATCTCATTTGTTTCGCATGCTGTTGAAGCTAAATCATGTAT
Source organism: Megalopta genalis (assembly GCF_051020955.1). NCBI lineage: Eukaryota > Metazoa > Arthropoda > Insecta > Hymenoptera > Halictidae > Megalopta > Megalopta genalis. Next base: position 119,233 of record NW_027476470.1, read on the forward strand.
ATCACAAGTATTTGAAGCTAAACCATTTGCTTTGCATGGATTCGAAGATAAGCCTTCTACTTCGCATTGATTTGATGCTAAATCATGTGTTTCGCATGGATTTGAAGCTAACTCGTTTGTTTCGCATGCTGTTGAAGCTAAATCATGTATATCACAAGTATTTGCAGCTAAACCATTTGTTACGCATGGATTCGAAGATCAACCTTCTACTTCGCATTGATTTGATGCTAAATCATGTGTTTCGAATGGATTTGAAGCTAACTCGTTTGTTTCGCATGCTGTTGAAGCTAAATCATGTATATCACAAGTATTTGAAGCTAAACCATTTGTATCGCATGGGATCGAAGATAAGCCTCCTACTTCGCATTGATTTGAAGCTAAATCATGTGTTTCGAATGGATTTGAAGCTAACTTGTTTGTTTCGCATGCTGTTGAAGCTAAATCATGTATATCACAAGTATTTGAAGCTAAACCATTTGTATCGCATTGATTTGAAGCTAAATCATGTGTTTCGCATGGATTTGAAGCTAACTCGTTTGTTTCGCATGCTGTTGAAGCTAAATCATGTATATCACAAGTATTTGAAGCTAAACCATTTGTATCGCATGGGATCGAAGATAAGCCTCCGACTTCGCATTGATTTGAAGCTAAATCATGTGTTTCGCATGGATTTGAAGCTATCTCGTTTGTTTCGCATGCTCTTGAAGCTAAATCATGTATATCACAAGTATTTGAAGCTAAACCATTTGCTTCGCATGGATTCGAAGATAACCCTTCCAATTCGCATTGATTTGAAGCTAAATCATGTGTTTCGCTTGGATTTGAAGCTAACTCGTTTTTTTCGCATGCAGTTGTAGCTAAATCATGTATATCACAAGTATTTGAAGCTAAACCATTTGTTTCGCATGGATTCGAAGATAAGCCTTCTACTTCGCATTGATTTTAATCTAAATCATGTGTTTCGCATGGATTTAAAGCTAACTCGTTTGTTTCGCATGCAGTTGAAGCTGAATCATGTATATCACAAGTATTTGAAGCTAAACTATTCGTTTCGCATTTATTCGAAGCTAAGCCTTCTACTTCGCATTGATTTGAGGCTAAATCATGTGTTTCGCTTGGTTTTGAAGCTAACTCGTTTGTTTCGCCTGCTGTTGAAGCTAAATCATGTATATCACAAGTATTTGAAGCTATATCATACGTTTCGCATGGATTCGAAGATAACCCTTCCAATTCGCATTGATTTGAAGCTAAATCATGTGTTTCGCTTGGATTTGAAGCTAACTCGTTTTTTTCGCATGCAGTTGTAGCTAAATCATGTATATCACAAGTATTTGAAGCTAAACCATTTGTTTCGCATGGATTCGAAGATCAGCCTTCTACTTAGCATTGATTTGATTCTAAATCATGCGTTTCGCATGGATTTGAAGCTAACTCGTTTGTTTCGCATGCTGTTGAAGCTAAATCATGTATATCACAAGTATTTGAAGATAAACCATTTGTGTCGGATGGGATCGAAGATAAGCCTCCTACTTCGCATTGATTTGAATCTGAATCATGTGTTTCGCATGGATTTGAAGCTAACTCGTTTGTTTCGCATGCTGTTGAAGCTAAATCATATATATCACAAGTATTTGAAGCTAAACCATTTGTTTCGCATTTATTCGAAGCTAAGCCTTCCACTTCGCATTGATTTGATGCTAAATCATGTGTTTCGCATGGATTTGAATCTAACTCGTTTGTTTCGCATGTTGTTGAAGCTAAATCATGTATATCACGAGTATTTGAAGCTATATCATTTGTTTCGCATGGATTAGTAGATAACCCTTCTAATTCGCATTGATTTGAGGCTAAATCATGTGTTTCGCTTGGATTTGAAGCTAACTCGTTTTTTTCGCTAGTAGTTGAAGCTAAATCATGCATATCACAAGTATTTGAAGCTAAACCATTTGGTTCGCATTTATTCGAAGCTAAGCCATCCACTTCGCATTGATTTGAGGCTAAATCATGTGTTTCGCTTGGTTTTGAAGCTAACTCGTTTTTTTCGCATGCAGTTGTAGCTAAATCATGTATATCACAAGTATTTGTAGCTAATCCATTTGTTTCGCATGGATTCGAAGATAAGCCTTCTACTTCGCATTGATTTTAATCTAAATCATGTGTTTCGCATGGATTTGAAGCTAACTCGTTTGTTTCGCATGCAGTCGAAGCTGAATCATGTATATCACAAGTATTTGAAGCTAAACTATTCGTTTCGCATGGATTCGGAGATAAGCCTTCCACTTCGCATTGATTTGAATATAAATCATGTGTTTCGCTTGGATTTGAAGCTAACTCGTTTGTTTCGCATGCTGTTGAAGCTTATTCAAGTTGATCCCAAGTATTTGAAGCTAAACCATTTGCTTCGCATGGATTCGAAGATTAGCCTTCTACTTTGCATTGATTTGATGCTAAATCATGTGTTTCACATGGATTTGAAGCTAACTCGTTTGTTTCGCATGCTGTTGAAGCTAAATCATGTATATCACAAGTATTTGAAGCTATATCATACGTTTCGCATAGATTCCAAGATAACCCTTCTAATTCGCATTGATTTGAATCAAAATCATGTGTTTCGCATGGATTTGAAGCTAACTCGTTTGTTTCGCATGCTGTTGAAGCTAAATCATGTATATCACAAGTATTTGAAGCTATACCATTTGTTACGCATGGATTCGAAGCTAAGCCTTCTACTTCGCATTGATTTGATGCTAAGTCATTTGTTTCGCATGGATTTGAATCTAACTCGTTTGTTTCGCATGCTGTTGAAGCTAAATCATGCATATCACAAGTATTTGAAGCTAAACCATTTGTTACGCATGGATTCGAAGATCAGCCTTCTACTTCGCATTGATTTGAAGCTAAATCATGTGTTTCGCATGGATTATAAGATAACTCGTTTGTTTCGCATGCAGTTGAAGCTGAATCATGTATATCACAAGTATTTGAAGCTAAACTATTCGTTTCGCATGGATTCGAAGATAAGCATTCCTCTTCGCAATGATTTGATGCTAAATCATGTGTTTCGCATGGATTTGAAGCTAACTCGTTTGTTTCGCATGCTGTTGAAGCTAACTCAAGTGGATCACAAGTATTTGAAGCTAAACCATTTGCTTCGCATGGATTCGAATATTAGCCTTCTACTTCGCATTGATTTGATGCAAAATCATGTGTTTCACATGGATTTGAAGCTAACTCGTTTGTTTCGCATGCTGTTGAAGCTAAATCATGTACATCACATGTATTTGAAGCTAAACCATTTGTATCGCATGGAATCGAAGATAAGCCTCCTACTTCGCATTGATTTGAAGCTAATTCATGTGTTCGCATGGATTTGATGCTAACTTGTTTGATTCGCGAGCAGTTGAAGCTAAATCAAGTGTATCAAAAGTATTTGAAGCTAAACCATTTGCTTCGCATGGATACGAAGATCAGCCTTCTACTTCGCATTGATTTGAAGCTAAATCATGTGTTCCGCATGGATTTTAAGCTAACTCGTTTGTTTCGCATGCAGTTGAAGCTAAATCATGTATATCACAAGTATTTGAAGCTAAACCATTTGTTTCGCATGGATTCGAAGATAAGCCTTCTACTTCGCATTGATTTTAATCTAAATCATGTGTTTCGCAATGATTTTAAGCTAACTCGTTTGTTTCGGATGCTGTTGAAGCTAAATCATGTATATCACAAGTATTTGAAGCTATATCATTTGTTTCGCATGGATTCGAAGATAACCCTTCTAATTCGCATTGATTTGAGGCTAAATCATGTGTTTCGCTTGGATTTGAAGCTAACTCGTTTTTTTCGCTAGTAGTTGAAGCTAAATCATGCATATCACAAGTATTTGAAGCTAAACCATTTGGTTCGCATTTATTCGAAGTAAGCCATCTACTTCGCATTGATTTGAGGCTAAATCATGTGTTTCGCTTGGTGTTGAAGCTAACACGTTTTTTTCGCATGCAGTTGTAGATAAATCATGTATATCACAAGTATTTGAAGCTAAACCATTTGTTTCGCATGGAATCGAAGATAAGCCTTCTACTTCGCATTGATTTTAATCTAAATCATGTGTTTCGCATGGATTTGAAGCTAACTCGTTTGTTTCGCATGCAGTTGAAGCTGAATCATGTATATCACAAGTATTTGAAGCTAAACTATTCGTTTCGCATGGATTCGAAGATTAGCCTTCTACTTCGCATTGATTTGAAGCTAAATCATGTGTTTCACATGGATTTGAAGCTAACTCGTTTGTTTCGCATGCTGTTGAAGCTAAATCATGTACATCACATGTATTTGAAGCTAAACCATTTGTATCGCATGGAATCGAAGATAAGCCTCCTACTTCGCATTGATTTGATGCTAAAACATGTTTTTCGCATGGATTTGAAGCTAACTCGTTTGTTTCGCATGCTGTTGAAGCTAAATCATGTATATCACAAGTATTTGACGCTAAACCATTTGTTTCGCATGAATTCGAAGATAAACCTTCTACTTCGCATTGATTTTAATCTAAATCATGTGTTTCGCATGGATTTGAAGCTAACTCGTTTGTTTCGCATGCAGTTGAAGCTGAATCATGTATATCACAAGTATTTGATGCTAAACTATTCGTTTCGCATGGATTCGAAGATAAGCCTTCCACATCGCATTGATTTGAAGCTAAATCATGTGTTCCGCATGGATTTTAAGCTAACTCGTTTGTTTCGCATGCAGTTGAATCTGAATCATGTATATCACAAGTATTTGAAGCTAAACTATTCGTTTCGCATGGATTCGAAGATAAGCCATCCACTTCGCATTGATTTGAAGATAAATCATGTGTTTCGCTTGGATTTGAATATAATTCATTTGTTTCGCATGCTGTTGAAGCTAAATCATGTATATCACATGTATTTGAAGCTAAACCATTTGCTCCGCATGGATTCGAAGATCAGCCTTCTACTTCGCATTGATTTGATGCTAAATCATGTGTTTCGCATAGATTTGAAGCTAACTCGTTTGTTTCGCATGCTGTTGAAGCTGAATCATGTACATCACAAGTATTTGAAGCTAAACTATTCGTTTCGCATGGATTCGAAGTTAACTCGTTTGTTTCGCATGCAGTTGAAGCTAAATCACGTATATCAGAAGTATTTGCAGCTAAACCATTTGTTTCGCATGGATACGAAGATAAGCCTTCTGCTTCGCATTGATTTGAAGTTAAATCATGTGTTTCGCATGGATTTGAATCTAACTCGTTTATTTCGCATGCTGTTGAAGCTGAATCATGTATATCACAAGTATTTGAAGCTAAACTATTCGTTTCGCATGGATTCGAAGATAAGAATTCTACTTCGTATTGATTTTAATCTAAATCATGTGTTCCGCAATGATTTTAAGCTAACTCGTTTGTTTCGCATGCTGTTGAAGCTAACTCAAGTGGATCACAAGTATTTGAAGCTAAACCATTTGCTTCGCATGGATTCGAAGATTAGCCTTCTACATCGCATTGATTTGATGCTAAATCATGTGTTTCGCATGGATTTGAAGCAAACTCGTTTGTTTCGCATGCAGTTGAAGCTGAATCATGTATATCACAAGTATTTGAAGCTAAACCATTTGTTACGCATGGATTCGAAGATCAGCCTTCTACTTCGCATTGATTTGAAGCTAAATCATGTGTTTTGCATGGATTATAAGATAACTCGTTTGTTTCGCATGCAGTTGAAGCTGAATCATGTATATCACAAGTATTTGAAGCTAAACTATTCGTTTCGCATGGATTCGAAGATAAGCATTCCTCTTCGCATTGATTTGATGCTAAATCATGTGTTTCGCATGGATTTGAAGCTAACTCGTTTGTTTCGCATGCTGTTGAAGCTAACTCAAGTGGATCACAAGTATTTGAAGCTAAACCATTTGCTTCGCATGGATTCGAATATTAGCCTTCTACTTCGCATTGATTTGATGCAAAATCATGTGTTTCACATGGATTTGAAGCTAACTCGTTTGTTTCGCATGCTGTTGAAGCTAAATCATGTACATCACATGTATTTGAAGCTAAACCATTTGTATCGCATGGAATCGAAGATAAGCCTCCTACTTCGCATTGATTTGAAGCTAATTCATGTGTTCGCATGGATTTGAAGCTAACTTGTTTGATTCGCGAGCAGTTGAAGCTAAATCAAGTGTATCAAAAGTATTTGAAGCTAAACCATTTGCTTCGCATGGATACGAAGATCAGCCTTCTACTTCGCATTGATTTGAAGCTAAATCATGTGTTCCGCATGGATTTTAAGCTAACTCGTTTGTTTCGCATGCAGTTGAAGCTAAATCATGTATATCACAAGTATTTGAAGCTAAACCATTTGTTTCGCATGGATTCGAAGATAAGCCTTCTACTTCGCATTGATTTTAATCTAAATCATGTGTTTCGCAATGATTTTAAGCTAACTCGTTTGTTTCGGATGCTGTTGAAGCTAAATCATGTATATCACAAGTATTTGAAGCTATATCATTTGTTTCGCATGGATTCGAAGATAACCCTTCTAATTCGCATTGATTTGAGGCTAAATCATGTGTTTCGCTTGGATTTGAAGCTAACTCGTTTTTTTCGCTAGTAGTTGAAGCTAAATCATGCATATGACAAGTATTTGAAGCTAAACAATTTGTTACGCATGGATTCGAAGATCAGCCTTCTACTTCGCATTGATTTGAAGCTAAATCATGTGTTTCGCATGGATTATAAGCTAACTCGTTTGTTTCGCATGCAGTTGAAGCTAAATCATGTATATCACAAGTATTTGACGCTAAACCATTTGTTTCGCATGAATTCGAAGATAAACCTTCTACTTCGCATTGATTTTAATCTAAATCATGTGTTTCGCATGGATTTGAAGCTAACTCGTTTGTTTCGCATGCAGTTGAAGCTGAATCATGTATATCACAAGTATTTGAAGCTAAACTATTCGTTTCGCATGGATTCGAAGATTAGCCTTCTACTTCGCATTGATTTGATGCTAAATCATGTGTTTCACATGGATTTGAAGCTAACTCGTTTGTTTCGCATGCTGTTGAAGCTAAATCATGTACATCACATGTATTTGAAGCTAAACCATTTGTATCGCATGGAATCGAAGATAAGCCTCCTACTTCGCATTGATTTGATGCTAAAACATGTTTTTCGCATGGATTTGAAGCTAACTCGTTTGTTTCGCATGCTGTTGAAGCTAAATCATGTATATCACAAGTATTTGAAGCTATATCATACGTTTCGCATGGATTTCAAGATAACCCTTCTAATTCGCATTGATTTGAATCTAAATCATGTGTTTCGCATGGATTTGAAGCTAACTCGTTTGTTTCGCATGCTGTTGAAGCTAAATCAAGTGTATCAAAAGTATTTGAAGTTAAACCATTTGCTTCGCATGGATTCGAAGATCAGCCTTCTACTTCGCATTGATTTGAAGCTAAATCATGTGTTTCGCATGAATTGAAGCTAACTCGTTTGTTTCGCATGCTGTCGAAGCTAAATCATGTATATCACAAGTATTTGAAGCTATACCATTTGTTACGCATGGATTCGAAGCTAAGACTTCTACTTCGCATTGATTTGATGCTAAGTCATTTTGTTTCGCATGGATTTGAATCTAACTCGTTTGTTTCGCATGCTGTTGAAGCTAAATCATGCATATGACAAGTATTTGAAGCTAAACCATTTGTTGCGCATGGATTCGAAGATCAGCCTTCTACTTCGCATTGATTTGAAGCTAAATCATGTGTTTCGCATGGATTATAAGCTAACTCGTTTGTTTCGCATGCAGTTGAAGCTAAATCATGTATATCACAAGTATTTGACGCTAAACCATTTGTTTCGCATGAATTCGAAGATAAACCTTCTACTTCGCATTGATTTTAATCTAAATCACGTGTTTCGCATGGATTTGAAGCTAACTCGTTTGTTTCGCATGCAGTTGAAGCTGAATCATGTATATCACAAGTATTTGATGCTAAACTATTCGTTTCGCATGGATTCGAAGATAAGCCTTCCACATCGCATTGATTTGAAGCTAAATCATGTGTTCCGCATGGATTTTAAGCTAACTCGTTTGTTTCGCATGCAGTTGAATCTGAATCATGTATATCACAAGTATTTGAAGCTAAACTATTCGTTTCGCATGGATTCGAAGATAAGCCATCCACTTCGCATTGATTTGAAGATAAATCATGTGTTTCGCTTGGATTTGAATATAACTCATTTGTTTCGCATGCTGTTGAAGCTAAATCATGTATATCACATGTATTTGAAGCTAAACCATTTGCTTCGCATGGATTCGAAGATCAGCCTTCTACTTCGCATTGATTTGATGCTAAATCATGTGTTTCGCATAGATTTGAAGCTAACTCGTTTGTTTCGCATGCTGTTGAAGCTGAATCATGTACATCACAAGTATTTGAAGCTAAACTATTCGTTTCGCATGGATTCGAAGTTAACTCGTTTGTTTCGCATGCAGTTGAAGCTAAATCACGTATATCAGAAGTATTTGCAGCTAAACCATTTGTTTCGCATGGATACGAAGATAAGCCTTCTACTTCGCATTGATTTGAAGCTAAATCATGTATTTCGCATGGATTTGAATCTAACTCGTTTGTTTCGCATGCTGTTGAAGCTAAATCATGTGTATCGCAAGTATTTGAAGCTAAACCATTTGCTTCGCATGGATTCGAAGATCAGCCTTCTACTTCGCATTGATTTGATGCTAAATCATGTGTTTCGCATGGATTTGAAGCTTACTCGTTTGTTTCGCATGCTGTTGAAGCTAAATCATGTATATCACAAGTATTTGAAGCTAAACCATTTGTTTCGCATGGATACGAAGATAACCCTTCTACTTCGCATTGATTTGAAGCTAAATCATGTGTTTTGCATGGATTATAAGCTAACTCGTTTGTTTCGCATGCAGTTGAAGCTAAATCGTGTATATCACAAGTATATGAAGCTGATCCATTTGTTTCGCATGGATTCGAAGATAAGCCTTCTACTTCGCATTGATTTTAATCTAAGTCATGTGTTTCGCATGGATTTGAAGCTAACTCGTTTGTTTCGCATGCAGTTGAAGCTGAATCATGTATATCACAATTATTTGAAGCTAAACTATTCGTTTCACGTGGATTCAAAGATAAGCCTTCTACTTCGCATTGATTTGAAGCTAAGTCATGTGTTTTGCATGGATTATAAGCTAACTCGTTTGTTTCGCATGCAGTTGAAGCTAAATCGTGTATATCACAAGTATATGAAGCTGATCCATTTGTTTTGCATGGATTCGAAGATAAGTCTTCTACTTCGCATTGATTTGATGCTAAATCATGTGTTTCGCATGGATTTGAAGCTTACTCGTTTGTTTCGCATGCTGTTGAAGCTAAATCATGTATATCACAAGTATTTGAAGCTAAACCATTTGTTTCGCATGGATACGGAGATAACCCTTCTACTTCGCATTGATTTGAAGCTAAATCATGTGTTTCGCATGGATTATATGCTAACTCGTTTGTTTCGCATGCAGTTGAAGCTAAATCGTGTATATCACAAGTATTTGAAGCTAAACCATTTATTTGGCATGGATTCGAAGATAATCCTTCTACTTCGCATTGATTTGAAGCTAAATCAAGTGTATCGCTAGGATTTGAATCTAACTCGTACATTTCGCATGCTGTTGAAGCTAAATCATATATATCACAAGTATTTGAAGCTAAACCATTTGTTTCGCATTTATTCGAAGCTAAGCCTTCTACTTCGCATTGATTTGAGGCTAAATCATGTGTTTCGCTTGGTTTTGAAGCAATCTCGTTTTTTTCGCATGCAGTTGTAGCTAAATCATGTATATCACAAGTATTTGAAGCTAAACCATTTGTTTCGCATGGATTCGAAGATAAGCCTTCTACTTCGCATTGATTTTAATCTAAATCATGTGTTTCGCATGGATTTGAAGCTAACTCGTTTGTTTCGCATGCAGTTGAAGCTGAATCATGTATATCACAAGTATTTGAAGCTAAACCATTCGCTTCGCATGGATTCGAAGATCAGCCTTCTACATCGCATTGATTTGATGCTAAATCATGTGTTTTGCATGGAGTTGAAGCTAACTCGTTTGTTTCGCATGCTGTTGAAGCTAAATCATGTATATCACAAGTATTTGAAGCTATATCATACGTTTCGCATGGATTCCAAGATAACCCTTCTAATTCGCATTGATTTGAATCTAAATCATGTGTTTCGCTTGGATTTGAATGTTACTCATTTGTTTCGCATGCTGTTGAAGATAAATCATGTATATCACAAGTATTTGAAGCTAAACTATTTGTATCGCATGGGATCGAAGATAAGCCTCCTACTTCGCATTGATTTGAAGCTAAATCATGTGTTTCGCATGGATTTGAAGCTAACTCGTTTGCTTCGCATGCTGTTGAAGCTAAATCATATATATCACAAGTATTTGAAGCTAAACCATTTGTTTCGCATTTATTCGAAGCTAATCCTTCTACTTCGCATTGATTTGAGGCTAAATCATGTGTTTCGCTTGGTTTTGAAGCTAACTCGTTTGGTTCGCATGCTGTTGAAGCTAAATCATGTATATCACAAGTATTTGAAGCTATATAATACGTTTCGCATGGATTCCAAGATAACCCTTCTAATTCGCATTGATTTGAAGCTAAATCATGTATTTCGCATGGATTTGAAGCTAACTCGTTTGTTTCGCATGCTGTTGAAGCTACATCATGTATATCACAAGTATTTGAAGCTAAACGATTTGTTACGCATGGATTCGAAGATCAGCCTTCTACTTCGCATTGATTTGATGCTAAATCATGTGTTTCGCATGGATTTCATGCTAACTCGTCTGTTTCGCATGCTGTTGAAGCTAAATCATGTATATCACAAGTATTTGAAGCTATATCATACGTTTCGCATGGATTCCAAGATAACCCTTCTAATTCGCATTGATTTGAAGCTAAATCATGTGTTTCGCATGGATTTGAAGCTAACTCGTTTGTTTCGCATGCTGTTGTAGCTAAATCATGTATATCACAAGTATTTGAAGCTAAACTATTTGTATCGGATGGGATCGAAGATAAGCCTCCTACTTCGCATTGATTTGAAGCTAAATCATGTGTTTCGCATGGATTTGAAGCTAACTCGTTTGTATCGCATGCTGTTGAAGCTAAATCGTATATATCACAAGTATTTGAAGCTAAACCATTTGTTTCGCATTTATTCGAAGCTAAGCCTTCTACTTCGCATTGATTTGAGGCTAAATCATGTGTTTCGCTTGGTTTTGAAGCTAACTCGTTTTTTTCGCATGCAGTTGTAGCTAAATCATGTATATCACAAGTATTTGAAGCTAAACCATTTGCTTCGCATGGATTCGAAGATCAGCCTTCTACTTCGCATTGATTTTAATCTAAATCATGTGTTTCGCATGGATTTGAAGCTAACTCGTTTGTTTCGCATGCAGTTGAAGCTGAATCATGTATATCACAAGTATTTGAAGCTAAACCATTTGCTTCGCATGGATTCGAAGATCAGCCTTCTACTTCGCATTGATTTTAATCTAAATCATGTGTTTCGCATGGATTTGAAGCTAACTCGTTTGTTTCGCATGCAGTTGAAGCTGAATCATGTATATCACAAGTATTTGAAGCTAAACCATTTGTTACGCATGGATTCGAATATCAGCCTTCTACTTCGCATTGATTTTAATCTAAATCATGTGTTTCGCATGGATTTAAAGCTAACTCGTTTGTTTCGCATGCAGTTGAAGCTGAATCATGTATATCACAAGTATTTGAAACTAAACTATTCGTTTCGCATGGATTCGAAGATAAGCCTTCCACTTCGCATTGGTTTGATGCTAAACCATGTGTTTCGCAAGGATTTGAAGCTAACTCGTTTGGTTCGCATGCTGTTGAAGCTAACTCAAGTCTATCAAAAGTATTTGAAGCTAAACCATTTGCTTCGCGTGGATTCGAAGATCAGCCTTCTACTTCACATTGATTTGAAGCTGAATCATGTGTTCCGCATGGATTTTAAGCTAACTCGTTTGTTTCGCATGCAGTTGAAGCTAAATCATGTATATCACAAGTATTTGAAGCTAAACCATTTGATTCCCATGGTTTTGAAGCTAAGCTTTCTACTTCGCATTGATTTGAAGATAAATCATGTGTTTCGCTTGGATTTGAAGATAACTCATTTGTTTCGCATGCTGTTTAAGCTAAATCATGTATATCACAAGTATTTGAAGCTAAACCATTTGCTTCGCATGGATTCGAAGATCAGCCTTCTACTTCGCATTGATTTGATGCTAAATCATGTGATTCGCATGGATTTGAAGCTAACTCGTTTGTTTCGCATGCTGTTGAAGCTAAATCATGTATATCACAAGTATTTGAAGCTATATAATACGTTTCGCATGGATTCCAAGATAACCCTTCTAATTCGAATTGATTTGAATCTAAATCATGTGTTTCGCATGGATTTGGAGCTAACTCGTTTGTTTCGCATGCTGTTGAAGCTAAATCATGTATATCACAAGTATTTGAAGCTAAACCATTTGTTACGCATGGATTCGAAGATCAGCCTTCTACCTAGCATTGATTTGATGCTAAATCATGTGTTTCGCATGGATTTGAAGCTAATTCGTTTGTTTCGCATGCTGTTGAAGCTAAATCATGTATATCACAGGTATTTGAAGCTAAACTATTTGTATCGGATGGGATCGAAGATAAGCCTCCTACTTCGCATTGATTTGAAGCTAAATCATGTGTTTGGCATGGATTTGAAGCTAACTCGTTTGTTTCGCATGCTGTTGAAGCTAAATCATATATATCACAAATATTTGAAGCTAAACCATTTGTTTCGCATTTATTCGAAACTAAGCATTCTACGTCGCATTGATTTGAGGCTAAATCATATGTTTCGCTTGGTTTTGAAGCTAACTCGTTTGTTTCGCATGCTGTTGAAGCTAAATCATGTAAATCACAAGTATTTGAAGCTATATCATACGTTTCGCATGAATTCCAAGATAACCCTCCTAATTCGCGTAGATTTGAAGATAAATCATGTGTTTCGCTTGGATTTGAATATAACTCATTTGTTTCGCATGCTGTTGAAGCTAAATCATGTATATCATAAGTACTTGAAGCTAAACCATTTGCTTTGCATGGATTCGAAGATCAGCCTTCTACTTCGCATTGATTTGATGCTAAATCATGTGTTTCGCATGGATTTGAAGCTAACTCGTTTGTTTCGCATGCTGTTGAAGCTAAATCATGTATATCACAAGTATTTGCAGCTAAACCATTTGTTACGCATGGATTCGATGATCAGCCTTCTACTTCGCATTGATTTGATGCTAAATCACGTGTTTCGAATGGATTTGAAGCTAACTCGTTTGTTTCGCATGCTGTTGAAGCTAAATCATGTATATCACAAGTATTAGAAGCTAAACCATTTGTATCGCATGGGATCGAAGATAAGCCTCCTACTTCGCATTGATTTGAAGCTAAATCATGTGTTTCGCATGGATTTGAAGCTAACTCGTTTGTTTCGCATGCTGTTGAAGCTAAATCATGTATATCACAAGTATTTGAAGCTAAACCATTTGCTTCGCATGGATTCGAAGATAACCCTTCCAATTCGCATTGATTTGAAGATAAATCATATGTTTCGCTTGGATTTGAATATATCTCATTTGTTTCGCATGCCGTTGAAGCTAAATCATGTATATCACAAGTATTTGAAGCTAAACTATTTGCTTCGCATGGATTCGAAGATCAGCCTTCTACTTCGCATTGATTTGATGCTAAATCACGTGTTTCGAATGGATTTGAAGCTAACTCGTTTGTTTCGCATGCTGTTGAAGCTAAATCATGTATATCACAAGTATTAGAAGCTAAACCATTTGTATCGCATGGGATCGAAGATAAGCCTCCTACTTCGCATTGATTTGAAGCTAAATCATGTGTTTCGCATGGATTTGAAGCTAACTCGTTTGTTTCGCATGCTGTTGAAGCTAAATCATGTATATCACAAGTATTTGAAGCTAAACCATTTGCTTCGCATGGATTCGAAGATAACCCTTCCAATTCGCATTGATTTGAAGATAAATCATATGTTTCGCTTGGATTTGAATATATCTCATTTGTTTCGCATGCCGTTGAAGCTAAATCATGTATATCACAAGTATTTGAAGCTAAACTATTTGCTTCGCATGGATTCGAAGATCAGCCTTCTACTTCGCATTGATTTGATTCTAAATCATGTGTTTCGCATGGATTTCATGCTAACTCGTCTGTTTCGCACGCTGTTGAAGCTAAATCATGTATATCACAAGTATTTGAAGCTATATCATACGTTTCGCATGGATTCCAAGATAACCCTTCTAATTCGCATTGATTTGAAGCTAAATCATGTGTTTCGCATGGATTTGAATCTAACTCGTTTGTTTCGCATGCTTTTGAAGCTAAATCATATATATCACAAGTATTTGAAGCTAAACTATTTGTATCGGATGGGATCGAAGATAAGCCTCCTACTTCGCATTGATTTGAAGCTAAATCATGTGTTTCGCATGGATTTGAAGCTAACTCGTTTGTATCGCACGCTGTTGAAGCTAAATCATATATATCACAAGTATTTGAAGCTAAACCATTTGTTTCGCATTTATTCGAAGCTAAGCCTTCTACTTCGCATTGATTTGAGGCTAAATCATGTGTTTCGCTTGGTTTTGAAGCTAACTCGTTTTTTTCGCATGCAGTTGTAGCTAAATCATGTATATCACAAGTATTTGAAGCTAAACCATTTGCTTCGCATGGATTCGAAGATCAGCCTTCTACTTCGCATTGATTTTAATCTAAATCATATGTTTCGCTTGGATTTGAATATATCTCATTTGTTTCGCATGCTGTTGAAGCTAAATCATGTATATCACAAGTATTTGAAGCTAAACCATTTGCTTTGCATGGATTCGAAGATAAGCCTTCTACTTCGCATTGATTTGATGCTAAATCATGTGTTTCGCATGGATTTGAAGCTAACTCGTTTGTTTCGCATGCTGTTGAAGCTAAATCATGTATATCACAAGTATTTGCAGCTAAACCATTTGTTACGCATGGATTCGAAGATCAACCTTCTACTTCGCATTGATTTGATGCTAAATCATGTGTTTCGAATGGATTTGAAGCTAACTCGTTTGTTTCGCATGCTGTTGAAGCTAAATCATGTATATCACAAGTATTTGAAGCTAAACCATTTGTATCGCATGGGATCGAAGATAAGCCTCCTACTTCGCATTGATTTGAAGCTAAATCATGTGTTTCGCATGGATTTGAAGCTAACTCGTTTGTTTCGCATGCTGTTGAAGCTAAATCATGTATATCACAAATATTTGAAGCTAAACCATTTGTATCGCATGGGATCGAAGATAAGCCTCGGACTTCGCATTGATTTGAAGCTAAATCATGTGTTTCGCATGGATTTGAAGCTATCTCGTTTGTTTCGCATGCTCTTGAAGCTAAATCATGTATATCACAAGTATTTGAAGCTAAACCATTTGCTTCGCATGGATTCGAAGATAACCCTTCCAATTCGCATTGATTTGAAGCTAAATCATGTGTTTCGCTTGGATTTGAAGCTAACTCGTTTTTTTCGCATGCAGTTGTAGCTAAATCATGTATATCACAAGTATTTGAAGCTAAACCATTTGTTTCGCATGGATTCGAAGATAAGCCTTCTACTTCGCATTGATTTTAATCTAAATCATGTGTTTCGCATGGATTTAAAGCTAACTCGTTTGTTTCGCATGCAGTTGAAGCTGAATCATGTATATCACAAGTATTTGAAGCTAAACTATTCGTTTCGCATTTATTCGAAGCTAAGCCTTCTACTTCGCATTGATTTGAGGCTAAATCATGTGTTTCGCTTGGTTTTGAAGCTAACTCGTTTGTTTCGCATGCTGTTGAAGCTAAATCATGTATATCACAAGTATTTGAAGCTATATCATACGTTTCGCATGGATTCCAAGATTACCCTTCTAATTCGCATTGATTTGAATCTAAATCATGTGTTTCGCATGGATTTGAAGCTAACTCGTTTGTTTCGCATGCTGTTGAAGCTAAATCATATATATCACAAGTATTTGAAGCTATACCATTTGTTTCGCATTTATTCGAATCTAAGCCATCTACTTCGCATTGATTTGAGGCTAAATCATGTGTTTCGCTCGGTTTTGTAGCTAACTCGTTTGTTTCGCATGCTGTTGAAGCTAAATCATGTATATCACAAGTATTTGAAGCTATATCATACGTTTCGCATGGATTCCACGATAACCCTTCTAATTCGCATAGATTTGAAGATAAATCATGTGTTTCGCATGGATTTGAAGCTAACTCGTTTGTTTCGCATGCAGTTGAAGCTAAATCATGTATATCACAAGTATTTGAAGCTAAACCATTTGATTCCTATGGTTTTGAAGCTAAGCTTTCTACTTCGCATAGATTTGAATATAAATCATTTGTTTCGCATGCTGTTGAAGCTAAATCGTGTATATCACAAGTATATGAAGCTAAACCATTTGCTTCGCATGGATTCTAAGATCAGCCTTCTACTTCGCATTGATTTGATGCTAAATCATGTGTTTCGCATGGATTTGAAGCTAACTCGTCTGTTTCGCATGCTGTTGAAGCTAAATCATGTATATCACAAGTATTTGAAGCTATATCATACGTTTCGCATGGATTCCAAGATTACCCTCCTAATTCGCATAGATTTGAAGATAAATCATATGTTTCGCTTGGATTTGAATATAACTCATTTGTTTCGCATGCTGTTGAAGCTAAATCATGTATATCACAAGTATTTGAAGCTAAACTACTTACTTCGCATGGATTCGAAGATCAGCCTTCTACTTCGCATTGATTTGATGCTAAATCATGTGTTTCGCATGGATTTCATGCTAACTCGTTTGTATCGCACGCTGTTGAAGCTAAATCATATATATCACAAGTATTTGAAGCTAAACCATTTGTTTCGCATTTATTCGAAGCTAAGCATTCTACTTCGCATTGATTTGAGGCTAAATCATGTGTTTCGCTTGGTTTTGAAGCTAACTCGTTTTTTTCGCATGCAGTTGTAGCTAAATCATGTATATCACAAGTATTTGAAGCTAAACCATTTGCTTCGCATGGATTCGAAGATCAGCCTTCTACTTCGCATTGATTTTAATCTAAATCGTGTGTTTCGCATGGATTTGAAGCTAACTCGTTTGTTTCGCATGCAGTTGAAGCTGAATCATGTATATCACAAGTATTTGAAGCTAAACCATTTGTTACGCATGGATTCGAAGATCAGCCTTCTACTTCGCATTGATTTGAGGCTAAATCATGTGTTTCGCATGGATTTGAAGCTAACTCGTTTGTTTCGCATGCAGTTGAAGCTGAATCATGTATATCACAAGTATTTGAAGCTAAACTATTCGTTTCGCATGGATTCGAAGATAAGCCTTCTACTTCGCATTGATTTGATGCTAAATCATGTGTTTCGCTTGGTTTTGAAGCTAACTCGTTTTTTTCGCATGCTGTTGAAGCTAAATCATGTATATCACAAGTATTTGAAGCTATATCATACGTGTCGCATGGATTCCAAGACAACCCTTCTAATTCGCATTGACTTGAAGATAAATCATGTGTTTCGCATGGATTTGAAGCTAACTCGTTTGTTTCGCATGCAGTTGAAGCTAAATCATGTATATCACAAGTATTTGAAGCTAAACCATTTGATTCCTATGGTTTTGAAGCTAAGCTTTCTACTTCGCATAGATTTGAAGATAAATCATGTGTTTCGCTTGGATTTGAATATAAATCATTTGTTTCGCATGCTGTTGAAGCTAAATCGTGTATATCACAAGTATATGAAGCTAAACCATTTGCTTCGCATGGATTCTAAGATCAGCCTTCTACTTCGCATTGATTTGATGCTAAATCATGTGTTTCGCATGGATTTGAAGCTAACTCGTCTGTTTCGCATGCTGTTGAAGCTAAATCATGTATATCACAAGTATTTGAAGCTATATCATACGTTTCGCATGGATTCCAAGATAACCCTTCTAATTCGCATTGATTTGAAGCTAAATCATGTGTTACGCATGGATTCGAAGATCAGCCTTCTACTTCGCATTGATTTGATGCTAAATCATGTGTTTCGCATGGATTTGAAGCTAACTCGTTTGTTTCGCATGCTGTTCAAGCTGAATCATGTATATCACAAGTATTTGAAGCTAAACCATTTGTATCGCATGGGATCGAAGATAAGCCTCCTACTTCGCATTGATTTGAAGCTAAATCATGTGTTTCGCATGGATTTGAAGCTAACTCATTTGTTTCGCATGCTGTAGAAGCTAAATCATGTATATCACAAGTATTTGAAGCTAAACCATTTGCTTCGCATGGATTCGAAGATAACCCTTCCAATTCGCATTGATTTGAAGCTAGATCATGTGTTTCGCTTGGATTTGAAGCTATCTCGTTTTTTTCGCATGCAGTTGTAGCTAAATCATGTATATCACAAGTATTTGAAGCTAAACCATTTGTTTCGCATGGATTCGAAGATGAGCCTTCTACTTCGCATTGATTTTAATCTAAATCATGTGTTTCGCATGGATTTAAAGCTAACTCGTTTGTTTCGCATGCAGTTGAAGCTGAATCATGTATATCACAAGTATTTGAAGCTAAACTATTCGTTTCGCATGGATTCGAAGATAAGTCTTCCACTTCGCATTGATTTGATGCTAAATCATGTGTTTCGCAAGGATTTGAAGCTAACTCGTTTGTTTCGCATGATGTTGAAGCTGAATCATGTATATCACAAGTATTTGAAGCTAAACTATTCGTTTCGCATGGATTCGAAGATAAGCCTTCCACTTCGCATTGATTTGATGCTAAATCGGTTTTCCGCATGAATTTTAAGCTAACTCGTTTGTTTCGCATGCAGTTGAAGCGAAATCATGTATATCACAAGTATTTGAAGCTATATCATACGTTCCGCATGCATTCCAAGATAACCCTTCTAATTCGCATTGATTTGAAGATAAATCATGTGTTTCGCTTGGATTTGAAGCTAAGTCGTTTGTTTCGCATGCTGTTGAAGCTAAATCAAGTGTATGAAAAGTATTTGATGCTAAACCATTTGCTTCGAATGGATTCGAAGATCAGCCTTCTACTTCGCATTGATTTGATGCTAAATCATGTGTTTCGAATGGATTTGAAGCTAACTCGTTTGTTTCGCATGCTGTTGAAGCTAAATCATGTATATCACAAGTATTTGAAGCTAAACCATTTGTATCGCATTGATTTGAAGCTAAATCATGTGTTTCGCATGGATTAGAAGCTAACTCGTTTGTTTCGCATGCTGTTGAATCTAAATCATGTATATCACAAGTATTTGAAGCTAAACCATTTGTATCGCATGGGATCGAAGTTAAGCCTCCTACTTCGCATTGATTTGAAGCTAAATCATGTGTTTCGCATGGATTTGAAGCTAACTCGTTTGTTTCGCATGCTGTTGAAGCTAAATCATATATATCACAAGTATTTGAAGCTAAACCATTTGTTTCGCATTTATTCGAAGCTAAGCCATCTACTTCGCATTGATTTGAGGCTAAATCATGTGTTTCGCTCGGTTTTGAAGCTAACTCGTTTGTTTCGCATGCTGTTGAAGCTAAATCATGTATATCACAAGTATTTGAAGCTATATCATACGTTTCGCATGGATTCCAAGATAACCCTTCTAATTCGCATAGATTTGAAGATAAATCATGTGTTTCGCTTGGATTTGAATGTAACTCGTTTGTTTCGCATGCTGTAGAAGCTAAATCATGTATATCACAAGTATTTGAAGCTAAACCATTTGCTTCGCATGGATTCGAAGATCAGCCTTCTACTTCGCATTGATTTGAAGCTAAATCATGTGTTTCGCATGGATTTGAAGCTAACTCGTTTGTTTCGCATGCTGTTGAAGCTAAATCATATATATCACAAGTATTTGAAGCTAAACCATTTGTTTCGCATTTATTCGAAGCTAAGCCATCTACTTCGCATTGATTTGAGGCTAAATCATGTGTTTCGCTCGGTTTTGAAGCTAACTCGTTTTTTTCGCATGCAGTTGTAACTAAATCATGTATATCACAAGTATTTGAAGCTAAACCATTTGCTTCGCATGGATTCGAAGATCAGCCTTCTACTTCGCATTGATTTTAATCTAAATCATGTGTTTCGCATGGATTTGAAGCTAACTCGTTTGTTTCGCATGCAGTTGAAGCTGAATCATGTATATCACAAGTATTTGAAGCTAAACCATTTGTTACGCATGGTTTCGAAGATCAGCCTTCTACTTCGCATTGATTTGAAGCTAAATCATGTGTTACGCATGGATTTGAAGCTAACTCGTTTGTTTCGCATGCTGTTGAAGCTAAATCATATACATCACAAGTATTTGAAGCTAAACCATTTGTTACGCATGGATTCGAAGATCAGCCTTCTACTTCGCATTGATTTGAAGCTAAATCATGTGTTTCGCATGGATTTGAAGATAACTCGTTTGTTTCGCATTCTGTTGAAGCTAAATCATATATATCACAAGTATTTGAAGCTAAACCATTTGTTTCGCATTTATTCGAAAGCTAAGCCTTCTACTTCGCATTGATTTGAGGCTAAATCATGTGTTTCGCTTGGTTTTGAAGCTAACTCGTATTTTTCGCATGCTGTTGAAGATAAATCATGTATATCACAAGTATTTGAAGCTATATAATACGTTTCGAATGGATTCCAAGATAACCCTTCTAATTCGCATTGATTTGAATCTAAATCATGTGTTTCGCATGGATTTGAAGCTAACTCGTTTGTTTCGCATGCTGTTGAAGCTAAATCATATATATCACAAGTATTTGAAGCTAAACCATTTGTTTCGCATTTATTCGAAGCTAAGCCATCTACTTCGCATTGATTTGAGGCTAAATCATGTGTTTCGCTCGGTTTTGTAGCTAACTCGTTTGTTTCGCATGCTGTTGAAGCTAAATCATGTATATCACAAGTATTTAAAGCTATATCATACGTTTCGCATGGATTCCACGATAACCCTTCTAATTCGCATAGATTTGAAGATAAATCATGTGTTTCGCTTGGATTTGAATATAACTCATTTGTTTCGCATGCTGTGGAAGCTAAATCATGTATATCACAAGTATTTGAAGCTAAACCATTTGCTTCGCATGGATTCGAAGATAACCCATCCAATTCGCATTGATTTGAAGCTAGATCATGTGTTTCGCTTGGATTTGAAGCTATCTCGTTTTTTTCGCATGCAGTTGTAGCTAAATCATGTATGTCACAAGTATTTGAAGCTAAACCATTTGTTTCGCATGGATTCGAAGATGAGCCTTCTACTTCGCATTGATTTTAATCTAAATCATGTGTTTCGCATGGATTTAAAGCTAACTCGTTTGTTTCGCATGCAGTTGAAGCTGAATCATGTATATCACAAGTATTTGAAGCTAAACTATTCGTTTCGCATGGATTCGAAGATAAGTCTTCCACTTCGCATTGATTTGATGCTAAATCATGTGTTTCGCAAGGATTTGAAGCTAACTCGTTTGTTTCGCATGATGTTGAAGCTGAATCATGTATATCACAAGTATTTGAAGCTAAACTATTCGTTTCGCATGGATTCGAAGATAAGCCTTCCACTTCGCATTGATTTGATGCTAAATCGGTTTTCCGCATGAATTTTAAGCTAACTCGTTTGTTTCGCATGCAGTTGAAGCGAAATCATGTATATCACAAGTATTTGAAGCTATATCATACGTTCCGCATGCATTCCAAGATAACCCTTCTAATTCGCATTGATTTGAAGATAAATCATGTGTTTCGCTTGGATTTGAAGCTAAGTCGTTTGTTTCGCATGCTGTTGAAGCTAAATCAAGTGTATGAAAAGTATTTGATGCTAAACCATTTGCTTCGAATGGATTCGAAGATCAGCCTTCTACTTCGCATTGATTTGATGCTAAATCATGTGTTTCGAATGGATTTGAAGCTAACTCGTTTGTTTCGCATGCTGTTGAAGCTAAATCATGTATATCACAAGTATTTGAAGCTAAACCATTTGTATCGCATTGATTTGAAGCTAAATCATGTGTTTCGCATGGATTAGAAGCTAACTCGTTTGTTTCGCATGCTGTTGAATCTAAATCATGTATATCACAAGTATTTGAAGCTAAACCATTTGTATCGCATGGGATCGAAGTTAAGCCTCCTACTTCGCATTGATTTGAAGCTAAATCATGTGTTTCGCATGGATTTGAAGCTAACTCGTTTGTTTCGCATGCTGTTGAAGCTAAATCATATATATCACAAGTATTTGAAGCTAAACCATTTGTTTCGCATTTATTCGAAGCTAAGCCATCTACTTCGCATTGATTTGAGGCTAAATCATGTGTTTCGCTCGGTTTTGAAGCTAACTCGTTTGTTTCGCATGCTGTTGAAGCTAAATCATGTATATCACAAGTATTTGAAGCTATATCATACGTTTCGCATGGATTCCAAGATAACCCTTCTAATTCGCATAGATTTGAAGATAAATCATGTGTTTCGCTTGGATTTGAATGTAACTCGTTTGTTTCGCATGCTGTAGAAGCTAAATCATGTATATCACAAGTATTTGAAGCTAAACCATTTGCTTCGCATGGATTCGAAGATCAGCCTTCTACTTCGCATTGATTTGAAGCTAAATCATGTGTTTCGCATGGATTTGAAGCTAACTCGTTTGTTTCGCATGCTGTTGAAGCTAAATCATATATATCACAAGTATTTGAAGCTAAACCATTTGTTTCGCATTTATTCGAAGCTAAGCCATCTACTTCGCATTGATTTGAGGCTAAATCATGTGTTTCGCTCGGTTTTGAAGCTAACTCGTTTTTTTCGCATGCAGTTGTAACTAAATCATGTATATCACAAGTATTTGAAGCTAAACCATTTGCTTCGCATGGATTCGAAGATCAGCCTTCTACTTCGCATTGATTTTAATCTAAATCATGTGTTTCGCATGGATTTGAAGCTAACTCGTTTGTTTCGCATGCAGTTGAAGCTGAATCATGTATATCACAAGTATTTGAAGCTAAACCATTTGTTACGCATGGTTTCGAAGATCAGCCTTCTACTTCGCATTGATTTGAAGCTAAATCATGTGTTACGCATGGATTTGAAGCTAACTCGTTTGTTTCGCATGCTGTTGAAGCTAAATCATATACATCACAAGTATTTGAAGCTAAACCATTTGTTACGCATGGATTCGAAGATCAGCCTTCTACTTCGCATTGATTTGAAGCTAAATCATGTGTTTCGCATGGATTTGAAGATAACTCGTTTGTTTCGCATTCTGTTGAAGCTAAATCATATATATCACAAGTATTTGAAGCTAAACCATTTGTTTCGCATTTATTCGAAAGCTAAGCCTTCTACTTCGCATTGATTTGAGGCTAAATCATGTGTTTCGCTTGGTTTTGAAGCTAACTCGTATTTTTCGCATGCTGTTGAAGATAAATCATGTATATCACAAGTATTTGAAGCTATATAATACGTTTCGAATGGATTCCAAGATAACCCTTCTAATTCGCATTGATTTGAATCTAAATCATGTGTTTCGCATGGATTTGAAGCTAACTCGTTTGTTTCGCATGCTGTTGAAGCTAAATCATATATATCACAAGTATTTGAAGCTAAACCATTTGTTTCGCATTTATTCGAAGCTAAGCCATCTACTTCGCATTGATTTGAGGCTAAATCATGTGTTTCGCTCGGTTTTGTAGCTAACTCGTTTGTTTCGCATGCTGTTGAAGCTAAATCATGTATATCACAAGTATTTGAAGCTATATCATACGTTTCGCATGGATTCCACGATAACCCTTCTAATTCGCATAGATTTGAAGATAAATCATGTGTTTCGCTTGGATTTGAATATAACTCATTTGTTTCGCATGCTGTAGAAGCTAAATCATGTATATCACAAGTATTTGAAGCTAAACCATTTGCTTCGCATGGATTCGAAGATAACCCATCCAATTCGCATTGATTTGAAGCTAGATCATGTGTTTCGCTTGGATTTGAAGCTATCTCGTTTTTTTCGCATGCAGTTGTAGCTAAATCATGTATATCACAAGTATTTGAAGCTAAACCATTTGTTTCGCATGGATTCGAAGATAAGCCTTCTACTTCGCATTGATTTTAATCTAAATCATGTGTTTCGCATGGATTTAAAGCTAACTCGTTTGTTTCGCATGCAGTTGAAGCTGAATCATGTATATCACAAGTATTTGAAGCTAAACCATTTGTTACGCATGGATTCGAAGATCAGCCTTCTACTTCGCATTGATTTGATGCTAAATCATGTGTTTCGCATGGATTTGAAGCTAACGCGTTTGTTTCGCATGCTGTTGAAGCTAAATCATATACATCACAAGTATTTGAAGCTAAACCATTTGTTACGCATGGATTCGAAGATCAGCCTTCTACTTCGCATTGATTTGAAGCTAAATCATGTGTTTCGCATGGATTTGAAGATAACTCGTTTGTTTCGCATGCTGTTGAAGCTAAATCATATATATCACAAGTATTTGAAGCTAAACCATTTGTTTCGCATTTATTCGAAAGCTAAGCCTTCTACTTCGCATTGATTTGAGGCTAAATCATGTGTTTCGCTTGGTTTTGAAGCTAACTCGTATTTTTCGCATGCTGTTGAAGATAAATCATGTATATCACAAGTATTTGAAGCTATATAATACGTTTCGAATGGATTCCAAGATAACCCTTCTAATTCGCATTGATTTGAATCTAAATCATGTGTTTCGCATGGATTTGAAGCTAACTCGTTTGTTTCGCATGCTGTTGAAGCTAAATCATATATATCACAAGTATTTGAAGCTAAACCATTTGTTTCGCATTTATTCGAAGCTAAGCCATCTACTTCGCATTGATTTGAGGCTAAATCATGTGTTTCGCTCGGTTTTGTAGCTAACTCGTTTGTTTCGCATGCTGTTAAAGCTAAATCATGTATATCACAAGTATTTGAAGCTATATCATACGTTTCGCATGGATTCCACGATAACCCTTCTAATTCGCATAGATTTGAAGATAAATCATGTGTTTCACTTGGATTTGAATATAACTCATTTGTTTCGCATGCTGTAGAAGCTAAATCATGTATATCACAAGTATTTGAAGCTAAACCATTTGCTTCGCATGGATTCGAAGATAACCCATCCAATTCGCATTGATTTGAAGCTAGATCATGTGTTTCGCTTGGATTTGAAGCTATCTCGTTTTTTTCGCATGCAGTTGTAGCTAAATCATGTATATCACAAGTATTTGAAGCTAAACCATTTGTTTCGCATGGATTCGAAGATGAGCCTTCTACTTCGCATTGATTTTAATCTAAATCATGTGTTTCGCATGGATTTAAAGCTAACTCGTTTGTTTCGCATGCAGTTGAAGCTGAATCATGTATATCACAAGTATTTGAAGCTAAACTATTCGTTTCGCATGGATTCGAAGATAAGTCTTCCACTTCGCATTGATTTGATGCTAAATCATGTGTTTCGCAAGGATTTGAAGCTAACTCGTTTGTTTCGCATGATGTTGAAGCTGAATCATGTATATCACAAGTATTTGAAGCTAAACTATTCGTTTCGCATGGATTCGAAGATAAGCCTTCCACTTCGCATTGATTTGATGCTAAATCGGTTTTCCGCATGAATTTTAAGCTAACTCGTTTGTTTCGCATGCAGTTGAAGCGAAATCATGTATATCACAAGTATTTGAAGCTATATCATACGTTCCGCATGCATTCCAAGATAACCCTTCTAATTCGCATTGATTTGAAGATAAATCATGTGTTTCGCTTGGATTTGAAGCTAAGTCGTTTGTTTCGCATGCTGTTGAAGCTAAATCAAGTGTATGAAAAGTATTTGATGCTAAACCATTTGCTTCGAATGGATTCGAAGATCAGCCTTCTACTTCGCATTGATTTGATGCTAAATCATGTGTTTCGAATGGATTTGAAGCTAACTCGTTTGTTTCGCATGCTGTTGAAGCTAAATCATGTATATCACAAGTATTTGAAGCTAAACCATTTGTATCGCATTGATTTGAAGCTAAATCATGTGTTTCGCATGGATTAGAAGCTAACTCGTTTGTTTCGCATGCTGTTGAATCTAAATCATGTATATCACAAGTATTTGAAGCTAAACCATTTGTATCGCATGGGATCGAAGTTAAGCCTCCTACTTCGCATTGATTTGAAGCTAAATCATGTGTTTCGCATGGATTTGAAGCTAACTCGTTTGTTTCGCATGCTGTTGAAGCTAAATCATATATATCACAAGTATTTGAAGCTAAACCATTTGTTTCGCATTTATTCGAAGCTAAGCCATCTACTTCGCATTGATTTGAGGCTAAATCATGTGTTTCGCTCGGTTTTGAAGCTAACTCGTTTGTTTCGCATGCTGTTGAAGCTAAATCATGTATATCACAAGTATTTGAAGCTATATCATACGTTTCGCATGGATTCCAAGATAACCCTTCTAATTCGCATAGATTTGAAGATAAATCATGTGTTTCGCTTGGATTTGAATGTAACTCGTTTGTTTCGCATGCTGTAGAAGCTAAATCATGTATATCACAAGTATTTGAAGCTAAACCATTTGCTTCGCATGGATTCGAAGATCAGCCTTCTACTTCGCATTGATTTGAAGCTAAATCATGTGTTTCGCATGGATTTGAAGCTAACTCGTTTGTTTCGCATGCTGTTGAAGCTAAATCATATATATCACAAGTATTTGAAGCTAAACCATTTGTTTCGCATTTATTCGAAGCTAAGCCATCTACTTCGCATTGATTTGAGGCTAAATCATGTGTTTCGCTCGGTTTTGAAGCTAACTCGTTTTTTTCGCATGCAGTTGTAACTAAATCATGTATATCACAAGTATTTGAAGCTAAACCATTTGCTTCGCATGGATTCGAAGATCAGCCTTCTACTTCGCATTGATTTTAATCTAAATCATGTGTTTCGCATGGATTTGAAGCTAACTCGTTTGTTTCGCATGCAGTTGAAGCTGAATCATGTATATCACAAGTATTTGAAGCTAAACCATTTGTTACGCATGGTTTCGAAGATCAGCCTTCTACTTCGCATTGATTTGAAGCTAAATCATGTGTTACGCATGGATTTGAAGCTAACTCGTTTGTTTCGCATGCTGTTGAAGCTAAATCATATACATCACAAGTATTTGAAGCTAAACCATTTGTTACGCATGGATTCGAAGATCAGCCTTCTACTTCGCATTGATTTGAAGCTAAATCATGTGTTTCGCATGGATTTGAAGATAACTCGTTTGTTTCGCATTCTGTTGAAGCTAAATCATATATATCACAAGTATTTGAAGCTAAACCATTTGTTTCGCATTTATTCGAAAGCTAAGCCTTCTACTTCGCATTGATTTGAGGCTAAATCATGTGTTTCGCTTGGTTTTGAAGCTAACTCGTATTTTTCGCATGCTGTTGAAGATAAATCATGTATATCACAAGTATTTGAAGCTATATAATACGTTTCGAATGGATTCCAAGATAACCCTTCTAATTCGCATTGATTTGAATCTAAATCATGTGTTTCGCATGGATTTGAAGCTAACTCGTTTGTTTCGCATGCTGTTGAAGCTAAATCATATATATCACAAGTATTTGAAGCTAAACCATTTGTTTCGCATTTATTCGAAGCTAAGCCATCTACTTCGCATTGATTTGAGGCTAAATCATGTGTTTCGCTCGGTTTTGTAGCTAACTCGTTTGTTTCGCATGCTGTTGAAGCTAAATCATGTATATCACAAGTATTTGAAGCTATATCATACGTTTCGCATGGATTCCACGATAACCCTTCTAATTCGCATAGATTTGAAGATAAATCATGTGTTTCGCTTGGATTTGAATATAACTCATTTGTTTCGCATGCTGTAGAAGCTAAATCATGTATATCACAAGTATTTGAAGCTAAACCATTTGCTTCGCATGGATTCGAAGATAACCCATCCAATTCGCATTGATTTGAAGCTAGATCATGTGTTTCGCTTGGATTTGAAGCTATCTCGTTTTTTTCGCATGCAGTTGTAGCTAAATCATGTATATCACAAGTATTTGAAGCTAAACCATTTGTTTCGCATGGATTCGAAGATAAGCCTTCTACTTCGCATTGATTTTAATCTAAATCATGTGTTTCGCATGGATTTAAAGCTAACTCGTTTGTTTCGCATGCTGTTGAAGCTAAATCATATACATCACAAGTATTTGAAGCTAAACCATTTGTTACGCATGGATTCGAAGATCAGCCTTCTACTTCGCATTGATTTGAAGCTAAATCATGTGTTTCGCATGGATTTGAAGATAACTCGTTTGTTTCGCATGCTGTTGAAGCTAAATCATATATATCACAAGTATTTGAAGCTAAACCATTTGTTTCGCATTTATTCGAAAGCTAAGCCTTCTACTTCGCATTGATTTGAGGCTAAATCATGTGTTTCGCTTGGTTTTGAAGCTAACTCGTATTTTTCGCATGCTGTTGAAGATAAATCATGTATATCACAAGTATTTGAAGCTATATAATACGTTTCGAATGGATTCCAAGATAACCCTTCTAATTCGCATTGATTTGAATCTAAATCATGTGTTTCGCATGGATTTGAAGCTAACTCGTTTGTTTCGCATGCTGTTGAAGCTAAATCATATATATCACAAGTATTTGAAGCTAAACCATTTGTTTCGCATTTATTCGAAGCTAAGCCATCTACTTCGCATTGATTTGAGGCTAAATCATGTGTTTCGCTCGGTTTTGTAGCTAACTCGTTTGTTTCGCATGCTGTTAAAGCTAAATCATGTATATCACAAGTATTTGAAGCTATATCATACGTTTCGCATGGATTCCACGATAACCCTTCTAATTCGCATAGATTTGAAGATAAATCATGTGTTTCACTTGGATTTGAATATAACTCATTTGTTTCGCATGCTGTAGAAGCTAAATCATGTATATCACAAGTATTTGAAGCTAAACCATTTGCTTCGCATGGATTCGAAGATAACCCATCCAATTCGCATTGATTTGAAGCTAGATCATGTGTTTCGCATGGATTTGAAGCTAACTCGTTTGTTTCGCATGCAGTTGAAGCTGAATCATGTATATCACAAGTATTTGAGCTAAACCATTTGTTACGCATGGTTTCGAAGATCAGCCTTCTACTTCGCATTGATTTGAAGCTAAATCATGTGTTTCGCATGGATTTGAAGCTAACTCGTTTGTTTCGCATGCTGTTGAAGCTAAATCATATATATCACAAGTATTTGAAGCTAAACCATTTGTTTCGCATGGATTCGAGATAAGCCTTCTACTTCGCATTGATTTTAATCTAAATCATGTGTTTCGCATGGATTTAAAGCTAACTCGTTTGTTTCGCATGCAGTTGAAGCTTAATCATGTATATCACAAGTATTTGAAGCTATATCATACGTTTCGCATGGATTCCACGATAACCCTTCTAATTCGCATAGATTTGAAGATAAATCATGTGTTTCACTTGGATTTGAATATAACTCATTTGTTTCGCATGCTGTAGAAGCTAAATCATGTATATCACAAGTATTTGAAGCTAAACCATTTGCTTCGCATGGATTCGAAGATAACCCATCCAATTCGCATTGATTTTAATCTAAATCATGTGTTTCGCATGGATTTAAAGCTAACTCGTTTGTTTCGCATGCAGTTGAAGCTGAATCATGTATATCACAAGTATTTGAAGCTAAACTATTCGTTTCGCATGGATTCGAAGATAAGTCTTCCACTTCGCATTGATTTGATGATACATCATGTGTTTCGCAAGGATTTGAAGCTAACTCGTTTGTTTCGCATGATGTTAAAGCTGAATCATGTATATCACAAGTATTTGAAGCTAAACTATTCGTTCGCATGGATTCGAAGATAAGCCTTCCACTTCGCATTGATTTGATGCTAAATCGGTTTTCCGCATGAATTTTAAGCTAACTCGTTTGTTTCGCATGCAGTTGAAGCGAATCATGTATATCACAAGTATTTGAAGCTATATCATACGTTCCGCATGCATTCCAAGATAACCCTTCTAATTCGCATTGATTTGAAGATAAATCATGTGTTTCGCTTGGATTTGAAGCTAAGTCGTTTGTTTCGCATGCTGTTGAAGCTAAATCAAGTGTATCAAAAGTATTTGAAGCTAAACCATTTGCTTCGAATGGATTCGAAGATCAGCCTTCTACTTCGCATTGATTTGATGCTAAATCATGTGTTTCGAATGGATTTGAAGCTAACTCGTTTGCTTCGCATGCTGTTGAAGCTAAATCATGTATATCACAAGTATTTGAAGCTAAACCATTTGTATCGCATTGATTTGAAGCTAAATCATGTGTTTCGCATGGATTTGAAGCTAACTCGTTTGTTTCGCATGCTGTTGAATCTAAATCATGTATATCACAAGTATTTGAAGCTAAACCATTTGTATCGCATGGGATCGAAGTTAAGCCTCCTACTTCGCATTGATTTGAAGCTAAATCATGTGTTTCGCATGGATTTGAAGCTAACTCGTTTGTTTCGCATGCTGTTGAAGCTAAATCATATATATCACAAGTATTTGAAGCTAAACCATTTGTTTCGCATTTATTCGAAGCTAAGCCATCTACTTCGCATTGATTTGAGGCTAAATCATGTGTTTCGCTCGGTTTTGAAGCTAACTCGTTTGTTTCGCATGCTGTTGAAGCTAAATCATGTATATCACAAGTATTTGAAGCTATATCATACGTTTCGCATGGATTCCAAGATAACCCTTCTAATTAGCATAGATTTGAAGATAAATCATGTGTTTCGCTTGGATTTGAATGTAACTCATTTGTTTCGCATGCTGTAGAAGCTAAATCATGTATATCACAAGTATTTGAAGCTAAACCATTTGCTTCGCATGGATTCGAAGATCAGCCTTCTACTTCGCATTGATTTGAAGCTAAATCATGTGTTTCGCATGGATTTGAAGCTAACTCGTTTGTTTCGCATGCTGTTGAAGCTAAATCATATATATCACAAGTATTTGAAGCTAAACCATTTGTTTCGAATTTATTCGAAGCTAAGCCATCTACTTCGCATTGATTTGAGGCTAAATCATGTGTTTCGCTCGGTTTTGAAGCTAACTCGTTTGTTTCGCATGCTGTTGAAGCTAAATCATGTATATCACAAGTATTTGAAGCTATATCATACGTTTCGCATGGATTCCAAGATAACCCTTCTAATTCGCATTGATTTGAAGATAAATCATGTGTTTCGCTTGGATTTGAAGCTAAGTCGTTTGTTTCGCATGCTGTTGAAGCTAAATCAAGTGTATCAAAAGTATTTGAAGCTAAACCATTTGCTTCGCATGGATTCGAAGATCAGCCTTCTACTTCGCATTGATTTGAGGCTAAATCATGTGTTCCGCATGGATTTTAAGCTAACTCGTTTGTATCGCATGCTGTTGAAGCTAAATCATATATATCACAAGTATTTGAAGCTAAACCATTTGTTTCGCATTTATTACAAGCTAAGCCTTCTACTTCGCATTGATTTGAGGCTAAATCATGTGTTTCGCTTGGTTTTGAAGCTAACTCGTTTTTTTCGCATGCAGTTGTAACTAAATCATGTATATCACAAGTATTTGAAGCTAAACCATTTGCTTCGCATGGATTCGAAGATCAGCCTTCTACTTCGCATTGATTTTAATCTAAATCATGTGTTTCGCATGGATTTGAAGCTAACTCGTTTGTTTCGCATGCAGTTGAAGCTGAATCATGTATATCACAAGTATTTGAAGCTAAACCATTTGTTACGCATGGATTCGAAGATCAGCCTTCTACTTCGCATTGATTTGATGCTAAATCATGTGTTTCGCATGGATTTGAAGCTAACGCGTTTGTTTCGCATGCTGTTGAAGCTAAATCATATACATCACAAGTATTTGAAGCTAAACCATTTGTTACGCATGGATTCGAAGATCAGCCTTCTACTTCGCATTGATTTGAAGCTAAATCATGTGTTTCGCATGGATTTGAAGATAACTCGTTTGTTTCGCATGCTGTTGAAACTAAATCATATATATCACAAGTATTTGAAGCTAAACCATTTGTTTCGCATTTATTCGAAAGCTAAGCCTTCTACTTCGCATTGATTTGAGGCTAAATCATGTGTTTCGCTTGGTTTTGAAGCTAACTCGTATTTTTCGCATGCTGTTGAAGCTAAATCAAGTGTATCAAAAGTATTTGAAGCTAAACCATTTGCTTCGCATGGATTCGAAGATCAGCCTTCTACTTCGCATTGATTTGAGGCTAAATCATGTGTTCCGCATGGATTTTAAGCTAACTCGTTTGTATCGCATGCTGTTGAAGCTAAATCATATATATCACAAGTATTTGAAGCTAAACCATTTGTTTCGCATTTATTCGAAGCTAAGCCATCTACTTCGCATTGATTTGAGGCTAAATCATGTGTTTCGCTCGGTTTTGAAGCTAACTCGTTTGTTTCGCATGCTGTTGAAGCTAAATCATGTATATCACAAGTATTTGAAGCTATATCATACGTTTCGCATGGATTCCAAGATAACCCTTCTAATTCGCATAGATTTGAAGATAAATCATGTGTTTCGCTTGGATTTGAATGTAACTCATTTGTTTCGCATGCTGTAGAAGCTAAATCATGTATATCACAAGTATTTGAAGCTAAACCATTTGCTTCGCATGGATTCGAAGATCAGCCTTCTACTTCGCATTGATTTGAAGCTAAATCATGTGTTTCGCATGGATTTGAAGCTAACTCGTTTGTTTCGCATGCTGTTGAAGCTAAATCATATATATCACAAGTATTTGAAGCTAAACCATTTGTTTCGAATTTATTCGAAGCTAAGCCATCTACTTCGCATTGATTTGAGGCTAAATCATGTGTTTCGCTCGGTTTTGAAGCTAACTCGTTTGTTTCGCATGCTGTTGAAGCTAAATCATGTATATCACAAGTATTTGAAGCTATATCATACGTTTCGCATGGATTCCAAGATAACCCTTCTAATTCGCATTGATTTGAAGATAAATCATGTGTTTCGCTTGGATTTGAAGCTAAGTCGTTTGTTTCGCATGCTGTTGAAGCTAAATCAAGTGTATCAAAAGTATTTGAAGCTAAACCATTTGCTTCGCATGGATTCGAAGATCAGCCTTCTACTTCGCATTGATTTGAGGCTAAATCATGTGTTCCGCATGGATTTTAAGCTAACTCGTTTGTATCGCATGCTGTTGAAGCTAAATCATATATATCACAAGTATTTGAAGCTAAACCATTTGTTTCGCATTTATTACAAGCTAAGCCTTCTACTTCGCATTGATTTGAGGCTAAATCATGTGTTTCGCTTGGTTTTGAAGCTAACTCGTTTTTTTCGCATGCAGTTGTAACTAAATCATGTATATCACAAGTATTTGAAGCTAAACCATTTGCTTCGCATGGATTCGAAGATCAGCCTTCTACTTCGCATTGATTTTAATCTAAATCATGTGTTTCGCATGGATTTGAAGCTAACTCGTTTGTTTCGCATGCAGTTGAAGCTGAATCATGTATATCACAAGTATTTGAAGCTAAACCATTTGTTACGCATGGATTCGAAGATCAGCCTTCTACTTCGCATTGATTTGATGCTAAATCATGTGTTTCGCATGGATTTGAAGCTAACGCGTTTGTTTCGCATGCTGTTGAAGCTAAATCATATACATCACAAGTATTTGAAGCTAAACCATTTGTTACGCATGGATTCGAAGATCAGCCTTCTACTTCGCATTGATTTGAAGCTAAATCATGTGTTTCGCATGGATTTGAAGATAACTCGTTTGTTTCGCATGCTGTTGAAACTAAATCATATATATCACAAGTATTTGAAGCTAAACCATTTGTTTCGCATTTATTCGAAAGCTAAGCCTTCTACTTCGCATTGATTTGAGGCTAAATCATGTGTTTCGCTTGGTTTTGAAGCTAACTCGTATTTTTCGCATGCTGTTGAAGCTAAATCAAGTGTATCAAAAGTATTTGAAGCTAAACCATTTGCTTCGCATGGATTCGAAGATCAGCCTTCTACTTCGCATTGATTTGAGGCTAAATCATGTGTTCCGCATGGATTTTAAGCTAACTCGTTTGTATCGCATGCTGTTGAAGCTAAATCATATATATCACAAGTATTTGAAGCTAAACCATTTGTTTCGCATTTATTACAAGCTAAGCCTTCTACTTCGCATTGATTTGAGGCTAAATCATGTGTTTCGCTTGGCTTTGAAGCTAACTCGTTTTTTTCGCATGCAGTTGTAACTAAATCACGTATATCACAAGTATTTGAAGCTATATAATACGTTTCGAATGGATTCCAAGATAACCCTTCTAATTCGCATTGATTTGAATCTAAATCATGTGTTTCGCATGGATTTGAAGCTAACTCGTTTGTTTCGCATGCTGTTGAAGCTAAATCATATATATCACAAGTATTTGAAGCTAAACCATTTGTTTCGCATTTATTCGAAGCTAAGCCATCTACTTCGCATTGATTTGAGGCTAAATCATGTGTTTCGCTCGGTTTTGTAGCTAACTCGTTTGTTTCGCATGCTGTTAAAGCTAAATCATGTATATCACAAGTATTTGAAGCTATATCATACGTTTCGCATGGATTCCACGATAACCCTTCTAATTCGCATAGATTTGAAGATAAATCATGTGTTTCACTTGGATTTGAATATAACTCATTTGTTTCGCATGCTGTAGAAGCTAAATCATGTATATCACAAGTATTTGAAGCTAAACCATTTGCTTCGCATGGATTCGAAGATAACCCATCCAATTCGCATTGATTTTAATCTAAATCATGTGTTTCGCATGGATTTAAAGCTAACTCGTTTGTTTCGCATGCAGTTGAAGCTGAATCATGTATATCACAAGTATTTGAAGCTAAACTATTCGTTTCGCATGGATTCGAAGATAAGTCTTCCACTTCGCATTGATTTGATGCTACATCATGTGTTTCGCAAGGATTTGAAGCTAACTCGTTTGTTTCGCATGATGTTAAAGCTGAATCATGTATATCACAAGTATTTGAAGCTATATCATACGTTTCGCATGGATTCCAAGATAACCCTTCTAATTCGCATAGATTTGAAGATAAATCATGTGTTTCGCTTGGATTTGAATGTAACTCATTTGTTTCGCATGCTGTAGAAGCTAAATCATGTATATCACAAGTATTTGAAGCTAAACCATTTGCTTCGCATGGATTCGAAGATCAGCCTTCTACTTCGCATTGATTTGAAGCTAAATCATGTGTTTCGCATGGATTTGAAGCTAACTCGTTTGTTTCGCATGCTGTTGAAGCTAAATCATATATATCACAAGTATTTGAAGCTAAACCATTTGTTTCGAATTTATTCGAAGCTAAGCCATCTACTTCGCATTGATTTGAGGCTAAATCATGTGTTTCGCTCGGTTTGAAGCTAACTCGTTTGTTTCGCATGCTGTTGAAGCTAAATCATGTATATCACAAGTATTTGAAGCTATATCATACGTTTCGCATGGATTCCAAGATAACCCTTCTAATTCGCATTGATTTGAAGATAAATCATGTGTTTCGCTTGGATTTGATGCTAAGTCGTTTGTTTCGCATGCTGTTGAAGCTAAATCAAGTGTATCAAAAGTATTTGAAGCTAAACCATTTGCTTCGCATGGATTCGAAGATCAGCCTTCTACTTCGCATTGATTTGAGGCTAAATCATGTGTTCCGCATGGATTTTAAGCTAACTCATTTGTATCGCATGCTGTTGAAGCTAAATCATATATATCACAAGTATTTGAAGCTAAACCATTTGTTTCGCATTTATTACAAGCTAAGCCTTCTACTTCGCATTGATTTGAGGCTAAATCATGTGTTTCGCTTGGTTTTGAAGCTAACTCGTTTTTTTCGCATGCAGTTGTAACTAAATCATGTATATCACAAGTATTTGAAGCTAAACCATTTGCTTCGCATGGATTCGAAGATCAGCCTTCTACTTCGCATTGATTTTAATCTAAATCATGTGTTTCGCATGGATTTGAAGCTAACTCGTTTGTTTCGCATGCAGTTGAAGCTGAATCATGTATATCACAAGTATTTGAAGCTAAACCATTTGTTACGCATGGTTTCGAAGATCAGCCTTCTACTTCGCATTGATTTGAAGCTAAATCATGTGTTTCGCATGGATTTGAAGCTAACTCGTTTGTTTCGCATGCTGTTGAAGCTAAATCATATATATCACAAGTATTTGAAGCTAAACCATTTGTTTCGCATTTATTCGAAAGCTAAGCCTTCTACTTCGCATTGATTTGAGGCTAAATCATGTGTTTCGCTTGGTTTTGAAGCTAACTCGTATTTTTCGCATGCTGTTGAAGCTAAATCATGTATATCACAAGTATTTGAAGCTATATCATACGTTTCGCATGGATTCCAAGACGACCCTTCTAATTCGCATTGATTTGAAGCTAAATCATGTGTTTCGCAAGGATTTGAAGCTAACTCGTTTGTTTCGCATGCTGTTGAAGCTAACTCAAGTGTATCAAAAGTATTTGAAGCTAAACCATTTGCTTCGCATGGATTCGAAGATCAGCCTTCTACTTCGCATTGATTTGAAGCTAAATCATGTGTTTCGCATGGATTTGAAGCTAACTCGTTTGTTTCGCATGCTGTTGAAGCTAAATCATGTATATCACAAGTATTTGAAGCTAAACCATTTGTTACGCATGGATTCGAAGATCAGCCTTCTACTTCGCATTGATTTGATGCTAAATCATGTGTTTCGCATGGATTTGAAGCTAACGCGTTTGTTTCGCATGCTGTTGAAGCTAAATCATATACATCACAAGTATTTGAAGCTAAACCATTTGTTACGCATGGATTCGAAGATCAGCCTTCTACTTCGCATTGATTTGAAGCTAAATCATGTGTTTCGCATGGATTTGAAGATAACTCGTTTGTTTCGCATGCTGTTGAAACTAAATCATATATATCACAAGTATTTGAAGCTAAACCATTTGTTTCGCATTTATTCGAAAGCTAAGCCTTCTACTTCGCATTGATTTGAGGCTAAATCATGTGTTTCGCTTGGTTTTGAAGCTAACTCGTATTTTTCGCATGCTGTTGAAGCTAAATCAAGTGTATCAAAAGTATTTGAAGCTAAACCATTTGCTTCGCATGGATTCGAAGATCAGCCTTCTACTTCGCATTGATTTGAGGCTAAATCATGTGTTCCGCATGGATTTTAAGCTAACTCGTTTGTATCGCATGCTGTTGAAGCTAAATCATATATATCACAAGTATTTGAAGCTAAACCATTTGTTTCGCATTTATTACAAGCTAAGCCTTCTACTTCGCATTGATTTGAGGCTAAATCATGTGTTTCGCTTGGTTTTGAAGCTAACTCGTTTTTTTCGCATGCAGTTGTAACTAAATCATGTATATCACAAGTATTTGAAGCTATATAATACGTTTCGAATGGATTCCAAGATAACCCTTCTAATTCGCATTGATTTGAATCTAAATCATGTGTTTCGCATGGATTTGAAGCTAACTCGTTTGTTTCGCATGCTGTTGAAGCTAAATCATATATATCACAAGTATTTGAAGCTAAACCATTTGTTTCGCATTTATTCGAAGCTAAGCCATCTACTTCGCATTGATTTGAGGCTAAATCATGTGTTTCGCTCGGTTTTGTAGCTAACTCGTTTGTTTCGCATGCTGTTAAAGCTAAATCATGTATATCACAAGTATTTGAAGCTATATCATACGTTTCGCATGGATTCCACGATAACCCTTCTAATTCGCATAGATTTGAAGATAAATCATGTGTTTCACTTGGATTTGAATATAACTCATTTGTTTCGCATGCTGTAGAAGCTAAATCATGTATATCACAAGTATTTGAAGCTAAACCATTTGCTTCGCATGGATTCGAAGATAACCCATCCAATTCGCATTGATTTTAATCTAAATCATGTGTTTCGCATGGATTTAAAGCTAACTCGTTTGTTTCGCATGCAGTTGAAGCTGAATCATGTATATCACAAGTATTTGAAGCTAAACTATTCGTTTCGCATGGATTCGAAGATAAGTCTTCCACTTCGCATTGATTTGATGCTACATCATGTGTTTCGCAAGGATTTGAAGCTAACTCGTTTGTTTCGCATGATGTTAAAGCTGAATCATGTATATCACAAGTATTTGAAGCTATATCATACGTTTCGCATGGATTCCAAGATAACCCTTCTAATTCGCATAGATTTGAAGATAAATCATGTGTTTCGCTTGGATTTGAATGTAAATCATTTGTTTCGCATGCTGTAGAAGCTAAATCATGTATATCACAAGTATTTGAAGCTAAACCATTTGCTTCGCATGGATTCGAAGATCAGCCTTCTACTTCGCATTGATTTGAAGCTAAATCATGTGTTTCGCATGGATTTGAAGCTAACTCGTTTGTTTCGCATGCTGTTGAAGCTAAATCATATATATCACAAGTATTTGAAGCTAAACCATTTGTTTCGAATTTATTCGAAGCTAAGCCATCTACTTCGCATTGATTTGAGGCTAAATCATGTGTTTCGCTCGGTTTTGAAGCTAACTCGTTTGTTTCGCATGCTGTTGAAGCTAAATCATGTATATCACAAGTATTTGAAGCTATATCATACGTTTCGCATGGATTCCAAGATAACCCTTCTAATTCGCATTGATTTGAAGATAAATCATGTGTTTCGCTTGGATTTGATGCTAAGTCGTTTGTTTCGCATGCTGTTGAAGCTAAATCAAGTGTATCAAAAGTATTTGAAGCTAAACCATTTGCTTCGCATGGATTCGAAGATCAGCCTTCTACTTCGCATTGATTTGAGGCTAAATCATGTGTTCCGCATGGATTTTAAGCTAACTCGTTTGTATCGCATGCTGTTGAAGCTAAATCATATATATCACAAGTATTTGAAGCTAAACCATTTGTTTCGCATTTATTACAAGCTAAGCCTTCTACTTCGCATTGATTTGAGGCTAAATCATGTGTTTCGCTTGGTTTTGAAGCTAACTCGTTTTTTTCGCATGCAGTTGTAACTAAATCATGTATATCACAAGTATTTGAAGCTATATAATACGTTTCGAATGGATTCCAAGATAACCCTTCTAATTCGCATTGATTTGAATCTAAATCATGTGTTTCGCATGGATTTGAAGCTAACTCGTTTGTTTCGCATGCTGTTGAAGCTAAATCATATATATCACAAGTATTTGAAGCTAAACCATTTGTTTCGCATTTATTCGAAGCTAAGCCATCTACTTCGCATTGATTTGAGGCTAAATCATGTGTTTCGCTCGGTTTTGTAGCTAACTCGTTTGTTTCGCATGCTGTTAAAGCTAAATCATGTATATCACAAGTATTTGAAGCTATATCATACGTTTCGCATGGATTCCACGATAACCCTTCTAATTCGCATAGATTTGAAGATAAATCATGTGTTTCACTTGGATTTGAATATAACTCATTTGTTTCGCATGCTGTAGAAGCTAAATCATGTATATCACAAGTATTTGAAGCTAAACCATTTGCTTCGCATGGATTCGAAGATAACCCATCCAATTCGCATTGATTTTAATCTAAATCATGTGTTTCGCATGGATTTAAAGCTAACTCGTTTGTTTCGCATGCAGTTGAAGCTGAATCATGTATATCACAAGTATTTGAAGCTAAACTATTCGTTTCGCATGGATTCGAAGATAAGTCTTCCACTTCGCATTGATTTGATGCTACATCATGTGTTTCGCAAGGATTTGAAGCTAACTCGTTTGTTTCGCATGATGTTAAAGCTGAATCATGTATATCACAAGTATTTGAAGCTATATCATACGTTTCGCATGGATTCCAAGATAACCCTTCTAATTCGCATAGATTTGAAGATAAATCATGTGTTTCGCTTGGATTTGAATGTAAATCATTTGTTTCGCATGCTGTAGAAGCTAAATCATGTATATCACAAGTATTTGAAGCTAAACCATTTGCTTCGCATGGATTCGAAGATCAGCCTTCTACTTCGCATTGATTTGAAGCTAAATCATGTGTTTCGCATGGATTTGAAGCTAACTCGTTTGTTTCGCATGCTGTTGAAGCTAAATCATATATATCACAAGTATTTGAAGCTAAACCATTTGTTTCGAATTTATTCGAAGCTAAGCCATCTACTTCGCATTGATTTGAGGCTAAATCATGTGTTTCGCTCGGTTTTGAAGCTAACTCGTTTGTTTCGCATGCTGTTGAAGCTAAATCATGTATATCACAAGTATTTGAAGCTATATCATACGTTTCGCATGGATTCCAAGATAACCCTTCTAATTCGCATTGATTTGAAGATAAATCATGTGTTTCGCTTGGATTTGATGCTAAGTCGTTTGTTTCGCATGCTGTTGAAGCTAAATCAAGTGTATCAAAAGTATTTGAAGCTAAACCATTTGCTTCGCATGGATTCGAAGATCAGCCTTCTACTTCGCATTGATTTGAGGCTAAATCATGTGTTCCGCATGGATTTTAAGCTAACTCGTTTGTATCGCATGCTGTTGAAGCTAAATCATATATATCACAAGTATTTGAAGCTAAACCATTTGTTTCGCATTTATTACAAGCTAAGCCTTCTACTTCGCATTGATTTGAGGCTAAATCATGTGTTTCGCTTGGTTTTGAAGCTAACTCGTTTTTTTCGCATGCAGTTGTAACTAAATCATGTATATCACAAGTATTTGAAGCTAAACCATTTGCTTCGCATGGATTCGAAGATCAGCCTTCTACTTCGCATTGATTTTAATCTAAATCATGTGTTTCGCATGGATTTGAAGCTAACTCGTTTGTTTCGCATGCAGTTGAAGCTGAATCATGTATATCACAAGTATTTGAAGCTAAACCATTTGTTACGCATGGTTTCGAAGATCAGCCTTCTACTTCGCATTGATTTGAGGCTAAATCATGTGTTTCGCTCGGTTTTGTAGCTAACTCGTTTGTTTCGCATGCTGTTAAAGCTAAATCATGTATATCACAAGTATTTGAAGCTATATAATACGTTTCGAATGGATTCCAAGATAACCCTTCTAATTCGCATTGATTTGAATCTAAATCATGTGTTTCGCATGGATTTGAAGCTAACTCGTTTGTTTCGCATGCTGTTGAAGCTAAATCATATATATCACAAGTATTTGAAGCTAAACCATTTGTTTCGCATTTATTCGAAGCTAAGCCATCTACTTCGCATTGATTTGAGGCTAAATCATGTGTTTCGCTCGGTTTTGTAGCTAACTCGTTTGTTTCGCATGCTGTTAAAGCTAAATCATGTATATCACAAGTATTTGAAGCTATATCATACGTTTCGCATGGATTCCACGATAACCCTTCTAATTCGCATAGATTTGAAGATAAATCATGTGTTTCACTTGGATTTGAATATAACTCATTTGTTTCGCATGCTGTAGAAGCTAAATCATGTATATCACAAGTATTTGAAGCTAAACCATTTGCTTCGCATGGATTCGAAGATAACCCATCCAATTCGCATTGATTTTAATCTAAATCATGTGTTTCGCATGGATTTAAAGCTAACTCGTTTGTTTCGCATGCAGTTGAAGCTGAATCATGTATATCACAAGTATTTGAAGCTAAACTATTCGTTTCGCATGGATTCGAAGATAAGTCTTCCACTTCGCATTGATTTGATGCTACATCATGTGTTTCGCATGGATTTAAAGCTAACTCGTTTGTTTCGCATGCAGTTGAAGCTGAATCATGTATATCACAAGTATTTGAAGCTAAACTATTCGTTTCGCATGGATTCGAAGATAAGTCTTCCACTTCGCATTGATTTGATGCTACATCATGTGTTTCGCAAGGATTTGAAGCTAACTCGTTTGTTTCGCATGATGTTAAAGCTGAATCATGTATATCACAAGTATTTGAAGCTATATCATACGTTTCGCATGGATTCCAAGATAACCCTTCTAATTCGCATAGATTTGAAGATAAATCATGTGTTTCGCTTGGATTTGAATGTAAATCATTTGTTTCGCATGCTGTAGAAGCTAAATCATGTATATCA
Source organism: Megalopta genalis (assembly GCF_051020955.1). Lineage (NCBI taxonomy): Eukaryota > Metazoa > Arthropoda > Insecta > Hymenoptera > Halictidae > Megalopta > Megalopta genalis. Next base: position 161,594 of record NW_027476470.1, read on the forward strand.
CAAGTATTTGAAGCTAAACCATTTGCTTCGCATGCATTCCAAGATAACCCTTCTAATTCGCATTGATTTGAAGATAAATCATGTGTTTCGCTTGGATTTGAAGCTAAGTCGTTTGTTTCGCATGCTGTTGAAGCTAAATCAAGTGTATCAAAAGTATTTGAAGCTAAACCATTTGCTTCGAATGGATTCGAAGATCAGCCTTCTACTTCGCATTGATTTGATGCTAAATCATGTGTTTCGAATGGATTTGAAGCTAACTCGTTTGTTTCGCATGCTGTTGAAGCTAAATCATGTATATCACAAGTATTTGAAGCTAAACCATTTGTATCGCATTGATTTGAAGCTAAATCATGTGTTTCGCATGGATTTGAAGCTAACTCGTTTGTTTCGCATGCTGTTGAATCTAAATCATGTATATCACAAGTATTTGAAGCTAAACCATTTGTATCGCATGGGATCGAAGTTAAGCCTCCTACTTCGCATTGATTTGAAGCTAAATCATGTGTTTCGCATGGATTTGAAGCTAACTCGTTTGTTTCGCATGCTGTTGAAGCTAAATCATATATATCACAAGTATTTGAAGCTAAACCATTTGTTTCGCATTTATTCGAAGCTAAGCCATCTACTTCGCATTGATTTGAGGCTAAATCATGTGTTTCGCTCGGTTTTGAAGCTAACTCGTTTGTTTCGCATGCTGTTGAAGCTAAATCATGTATATCACAAGTATTTGAAGCTATATCATACGTTTCGCATGGATTCCAAGATAACCCTTCTAATTCGCATAGATTTGAAGATAAATCATGTGTTTCGCTTGGATTTGAATGTAACTCATTTGTTTCGCATGCTGTAGAAGCTAAATCATGTATATCACAAGTATTTGAAGCTAAACCATTTGCTTCGCATGGATTCGAAGATCAGCCTTCTACTTCGCATTGATTTGAAGCTAAATCATGTGTTTCGCATGGATTTGAAGCTAACTCGTTTGTTTCGCATGCTGTTGAAGCTAAATCATATATATCACAAGTATTTGAAGCTAAACCATTTGTTTCGAATTTATTCGAAGCTAAGCCATCTACTTCGCATTGATTTGAGGCTAAATCATGTGTTTCGCTCGGTTTTGAAGCTAACTCGTTTGTTTCGCATGCTGTTGAAGCTAAATCATGTATATCACAAGTATTTGAAGCTATATCATACGTTTCGCATGGATTCCAAGATAACCCTTCTAATTCGCATTGATTTGAAGATAAATCATGTGTTTCGCTTGGATTTGAAGCTAAGTCGTTTGTTTCGCATGCTGTTGAAGCTAAATCAAGTGTATCAAAAGTATTTGAAGCTAAACCATTTGCTTCGCATGGATTCGAAGATCAGCCTTCTACTTCGCATTGATTTGAGGCTAAATCATGTGTTCCGCATGGATTTTAAGCTAACTCGTTTGTATCGCATGCTGTTGAAGCTAAATCATATATATCACAAGTATTTGAAGCTAAACCATTTGTTTCGAATTTATTACAAGCTAAGCCTTCTACTTCGCATTGATTTGAGGCTAAATCATGTGTTTCGCTTGGTTTTGAAGCTAACTCGTTTTTTTCGCATGCAGTTGTAACTAAATCATGTATATCACAAGTATTTGAAGCTAAACCATTTGCTTCGCATGGATTCGAAGATCAGCCTTCTACTTCGCATTGATTTTAATCTAAATCATGTGTTTCGCATGGATTTGAAGCTAACTCGTTTGTTTCGCATGCAGTTGAAGCTGAATCATGTATATCACAAGTATTTGAAGCTAAACCATTTGTTACGCATGGTTTCGAAGATCAGCCTTCTACTTCGCATTGATTTGAAGCTAAATCATGTGTTTCGCATGGATTTGAAGCTAACTCGTTTGTTTCGCATGCTGTTGAAGCTAAATCATATATATCACAAGTATTTGAAGCTAAACCATTTGTTTCGCATTTATTCGAAAGCTAAGCCTTCTACTTCGCATTGATTTGAGGCTAAATCATGTGTTTCGCTTGGTTTTGAAGCTAACTCGTATTTTTCGCATGCTGTTGAAGCTAAATCATGTATATCACAAGTATTTGAAGCTATATCATACGTTTCGCATGGATTCCAAGACGACCCTTCTAATTCGCATTGATTTGAAGCTAAATCATGTGTTTCGCAAGGATTTGAAGCTAACTCGTTTGTTTCGCATGCTGTTGAAGCTAACTCAAGTGTATCAAAAGTATTTGAAGCTAAACCATTTGCTTCGCATGGATTCGAAGATCAGCCTTCTACTTCGCATTGATTTGAAGCTAAATCATGTGTTTCGCATGGATTTGAAGCTAACTCGTTTGTTTCGCATGCTGTTGAAGCTAAATCATGTATATCACAAGTATTTGAAGCTAAACCATTTGTTACGCATGGATTCGAAGATCAGCCTTCTACTTCGCATTGATTTGATGCTAAATCATGTGTTTCGCATGGATTTGAAGCTAACGCGTTTGTTTCGCATGCTGTTGAAGCTAAATCATATACATCACAAGTATTTGAAGCTAAACCATTTGTTACGCATGGATTCGAAGATCAGCCTTCTACTTCGCATTGATTTGAAGCTAAATCATGTGTTTCGCATGGATTTGAAGATAACTCGTTTGTTTCGCATGCTGTTGAAACTAAATCATATATATCACAAGTATTTGAAGCTAAACCATTTGTTTCGCATTTATTCGAAAGCTAAGCCTTCTACTTCGCATTGATTTGAGGCTAAATCATGTGTTTCGCTTGGTTTTGAAGCTAACTCGTATTTTTCGCATGCTGTTGAAGCTAAATCAAGTGTATCAAAAGTATTTGAAGCTAAACCATTTGCTTCGCATGGATTCGAAGATCAGCCTTCTACTTCGCATTGATTTGAGGCTAAATCATGTGTTCCGCATGGATTTTAAGCTAACTCGTTTGTATCGCATGCTGTTGAAGCTAAATCATATATATCACAAGTATTTGAAGCTAAACCATTTGTTTCGCATTTATTACAAGCTAAGCCTTCTACTTCGCATTGATTTGAGGCTAAATCATGTGTTTCGCTTGGTTTTGAAGCTAACTCGTTTTTTTCGCATGCAGTTGTAACTAAATCATGTATATCACAAGTATTTGAAGCTATATCATACGTTCCGCATGCATTCCAAGATAACCCTTCTAATTCGCATTGATTTGAAGATAAATCATGTGTTTCGCTTGGATTTGAAGCTAAGTGGTTTGTTTCGCATGCTGTTGAAGCTAAATCAAGTGTATCAAAAGTATTTGAAGCTAAACCATTTGCTTCGAATGGATTCGAAGATCAGCCTTCTACTTCGCATTGATTTGATGCTAAATCATGTGTTTCGAATGGATTTGAAGCTAACTCGTTTGTTTCGCATGCTGTTGAAGCTAAATCATGTATATCACAAGTATTTGAAGCTAAACCATTTGTATCGCATTGATTTGAAGCTAAATCATGTGTTTCGCATGGATTTGAAGCTAACTCGTTTGTTTCGCATGCTGTTGAATCTAAATCATGTATATCACAAGTATTTGAAGCTAAACCATTTGTATCGCATGGGATCGAAGTTAAGCCTCCTACTTCGCATTGATTTGAAGCTAAATCATGTGTTTCGCATGGATTTGAAGCTAACTCGTTTGTTTCGCATGCTGTTGAAGCTAAATCATATATATCACAAGTATTTGAAGCTAAACCATTTGTTTCGCATTTATTCGAAGCTAAGCCATCTACTTCGCATTGATTTGAGGCTAAATCATGTGTTTCGCTCGGTTTTGAAGCTAACTCGTTTGTTTCGCATGCTGTTGAAGCTAAATCATGTATATCACAAGTATTTGAAGCTATATCATACGTTTCGCATGGATTCCAAGATAACCCTTCTAATTCGCATAGATTTGAAGATAAATCATGTGTTTCGCTTGGATTTGAATGTAACTCATTTGTTTCGCATGCTGTAGAAGCTAAATCATGTATATCACAAGTATTTGAAGCTAAACCATTTGCTTCGCATGGATTCGAAGATCAGCCTTCTACTTCGCATTGATTTGAAGCTAAATCATGTGTTTCGCATGGATTTGAAGCTAACTCGTTTGTTTCGCATGCTGTTGAAGCTAAATCATATATATCACAAGTATTTGAAGCTAAACCATTTGTTTCGAATTTATTCGAAGCTAAGCCATCTACTTCGCATTGATTTGAGGCTAAATCATGTGTTTCGCTCGGTTTTGAAGCTAACTCGTTTGTTTCGCATGCTGTTGAAGCTAAATCATGTATATCACAAGTATTTGAAGCTATATCATACGTTTCGCATGGATTCCAAGATAACCCTTCTAATTCGCATTGATTTGAAGATAAATCATGTGTTTCGCTTGGATTTGAAGCTAAGTCGTTTGTTTCGCATGCTGTTGAAGCTAAATCAAGTGTATCAAAAGTATTTGAAGCTAAACCATTTGCTTCGCATGGATTCGAAGATCAGCCTTCTACTTCGCATTGATTTGAGGCTAAATCATGTGTTCCGCATGGATTTTAAGCTAACTCGTTTGTATCGCATGCTGTTGAAGCTAAATCATATATATCACAAGTATTTGAAGCTAAACCATTTGTTTCGCATTTATTACAAGCTAAGCCTTCTACTTCGCATTGATTTGAGGCTAAATCATGTGTTTCGCTTGGTTTTGAAGCTAACTCGTTTTTTTCGCATGCAGTTGTAACTAAATCATGTATATCACAAGTATTTGAAGCTAAACCATTTGCTTCGCATGGATTCGAAGATCAGCCTTCTACTTCGCATTGATTTTAATCTAAATCATGTGTTTCGCATGGATTTGAAGCTAACTCGTTTGTTTCGCATGCAGTTGAAGCTGAATCATGTATATCACAAGTATTTGAAGCTAAACCATTTGTTACGCATGGTTTCGAAGATCAGCCTTCTACTTCGCATTGATTTGAAGCTAAATCATGTGTTTCGCATGGATTTGAAGCTAACTCGTTTGTTTCGCATGCTGTTGAAGCTAAATCATATATATCACAAGTATTTGAAGCTAAACCATTTGTTTCGCATTTATTCGAAAGCTAAGCCTTCTACTTCGCATTGATTTGAGGCTAAATCATGTGTTTCGCTTGGTTTTGAAGCTAACTCGTATTTTTCGCATGCTGTTGAAGCTAAATCATGTATATCACAAGTATTTGAAGCTATATCATACGTTTCGCATGGATTCCAAGACGACCCTTCTAATTCGCATTGATTTGAAGCTAAATCATGTGTTTTGCAAGGATTTGAAGCTAACTCGTTTGTTTCGCATGCTGTTGAAGCTAACTCAAGTGTATCAAAAGTATTTGAAGCTAAACCATTTGCTTCGCATGGATTCGAAGATCAGCCTTCTACTTCGCATTGATTTGAAGCTAAATCATGTGTTTCGCATGGATTTGAAGCTAACTCGTTTGTTTCGCATGCTGTTGAAGCTAAATCATGTATATCACAAGTATTTGAAGCTAAACCATTTGTTACGCATGGATTCGAAGATCAGCCTTCTACTTCGCATTGATTTGATGCTAAATCATGTGTTTCGCATGGATTTGAAGCTAACGCGTTTGTTTCGCATGCTGTTGAAGCTAAATCATATACATCACAAGTATTTGAAGCTAAACCATTTGTTACGCATGGATTCGAAGATCAGCCTTCTACTTCGCATTGATTTGAAGCTAAATCATGTGTTTCGCATGGATTTGAAGATAACTCGTTTGTTTCGCATGCTGTTGAAACTAAATCATATATATCACAAGTATTTGAAGCTAAACCATTTGTTTCGCATTTATTCGAAAGCTAAGCCTTCTACTTCGCATTGATTTGAGGCTAAATCATGTGTTTCGCTTGGTTTTGAAGCTAACTCGTATTTTTCGCATGCTGTTGAAGCTAAATCAAGTGTATCAAAAGTATTTGAAGCTAAACCATTTGCTTCGCATGGATTCGAAGATCAGCCTTCTACTTCGCATTGATTTGAGGCTAAATCATGTGTTCCGCATGGATTTTAAGCTAACTCGTTTGTATCGCATGCTGTTGAAGCTAAATCATATATATCACAAGTATTTGAAGCTAAACCATTTGTTTCGCATTTATTACAAGCTAAGCCTTCTACTTCGCATTGATTTGAGGCTAAATCATGTGTTTCGCTTGGTTTTGAAGCTAACTCGTTTTTTTCGCATGCAGTTGTAACTAAATCATGTATATCACAAGTATTTGAAGCTAAACCATTTGCTTCGCATGGATTCGAAGATCAGCCTTCTACTTCGCATTGATTTTAATCTAAATCATGTGTTTCGCATGGATTTGAAGCTAACTCGTTTGTTTCGCATGCAGTTGAAGCTGAATCATGTATATCACAAGTATTTGAAGCTAAACCATTTGTTACGCATGGTTTCGAAGATCAGCCTTCTACTTCGCATTGATTTGAAGCTAAATCATGTGTTTCGCATGGATTTGAAGCTAACTCGTTTGTTTCGCATGCTGTTGAAGCTAAATCATATATATCACAAGTATTTGAAGCTAAACCATTTGTTTCGCATTTATTAGAAGCTAAGCCTTCTACTTCGCATTGATTCGAGGCTAAATCATGTGTTTCGCTTGGTTTTGAAGCTAACTCGTTTTTTTCGCATGCAGTTGTAGCTAAATCATGTATATCACAAGTATTTGAAGCTAAACCGTTTGCTTCGCATGGATTCGAAGATCAGCCTTCTACTTCGCATTGATTTTAATCTAAATCATGTGTTTCGCATGGATTTGAAGATCAGCCTTCTACTTCGCATTGATTTGAAGCTGAATCATGTATATCACAAGTATTTGAAGCTAAACCATTTGTTACGCATGGATTCGAAGATCAGCCTTCTACTTCGCATTGATTTGAAGCTAAATCATGTGTTTCGCATGGATTTGAAGCTAACTCGTTTGTTTCGCATGCTGTTGTAGCTAAATCATATATATCACAAGTATTTGAAGCTAAACCATTTGTTTCGCATTTATTCGAAAGCTAAGCCTTCTACTTCGCATTGATTTGAGGCTAAATCATGTGTTTCGCTTGGTTTTGAAGCTAACTCGTATTTTTCGCATGCTGTTGAAGCTAAATCATGTATATCACAAGTATTTGAAGCTATATCATACGTTTCGCATGGATTCCAAGACGACACTTCTAATTCGCATTGATTTGAAGCTAAATCATGTGTTTCGCATGGATTTGAAGCTAACTCGTTTGTTTCGCATGGTGTTGAAGCTAAATCATGTATATCACAAGTATTTGAAGCTAAACCATTTGTTACGCATGTATTCGAAGATCAGCCTTCTACTTAGCATTGATTTGATGCTAAATCATGTGTTTCGCATGGATTTGAAGCTAACGCGTTTGTTTCGCATGCTTTTGAAGCTAAATCATGTATATCACAAGCATTTGAAGCTAAACCATTTGCTTCGCATGGATTCGAAGATCAGCCTTCTACTTCGCATTGATTTGATGATAAATCATGTGTTTCGCATGGATTTGAAGCTAACTCGTTTGTTTCGCATGCTGTTGAAGCTAAATCATGTATATCACAAGTATTTGAAGCTAAACCATTTGCTTCGCATGGATTCGAAGATCAGCCTTCTACTTCGCATTGATTTTAATCTAAATCATGTCTTTCGCATGGATTTGAAGCTAACTCGTTTGTTTCGCATGCAGTTGAAGCTGAATCATGTATATCACAAGTATTTGAAGCTAAACCATTTGTTACGCATGGATTCGAGGATCAGCCTTCTACTTCGCATTGATTTGAAGCTAAATCATGTGTTTCGCATGGATTTGAAGATAACTCGTTTGTTTCGCATGCTGTTGAAGCTAAATCATATATATCACAAGTATTTGAAGCTAAACCATTTGTTTCGCATTTATTCGAAAGCTAAGCCTTCTACTTCGCATTGATTTGAGGCTAAATCATGTGTTTCGCTTGGTTTTGAAGCTAACTCGTATTTTTCGCATGCTGTTGAAGCTAAATCATGTATATCACAAGTATTTGAAGCTATATCATACGTTTCGCATGGATTCCAAGACGACCCTTCTAATTCGCATTGATTTGAAGCTAAATCATGCGTTTCGCAAGGATTTGAAGCTAACTCGTTTGTTTCGCATGCTGTTGAAGCTAACTCAAGTGTATCAAAAGTATTTGAAGCTAAACCATATGCTTCGCATGGATACGAAGATCAGCCTTCTACTTCGCATTGATTTGAAGCTAAATCATGTGTTTCGCATGGATTTGAAGCTAACGCGTTTGTTTCGCATGCTGTTGAAGCTAAATCATATACATCACAAGTATTTGAAGCTAAACCATTTGTTACGCATGGTTTCGAAGATCAGCCTTCTACTTCGCATTGATTTTAATCTAAGTCATGTGTTTCGCATGGATTTGAAGCTAACTCGTTTGTTTCGCATGCAGTTGAAGCTGAATCATGTATATCACAAGTATTTGAAGCTAAACCATTTGTTACGCATGGTTTCGAAGATCAGCCTTCTACTTCGCATTGATTTGAAGCTAAATCATGTGTTTCGCATGGATTTGAAGCTAACTCGTTTGTTTCGCATGCTGTTGAAGCTAAATCATATATATCACAAGTATTTGAAGCTAAACCATTTGTTTCGCATTTATTCGAAAGCTAAGCCTTCTACTTCGCATTGATTTGAGGCTAAATCATGTGTTTCGCTTGGTTTTGAAGCTAACTCGTATTTTTCGCATGCTGTTGAAGCTAAATCATGTATATCACAAGTATTTGAAGCTATATCATACGTTTCGCATGGATTCCAAGACGACCCTTCTAATTCGCATTGATTTGAAGCTAAATCATGTGTTTCGCAAGGATTTGAAGCTAACTCGTTTGTTTCGCATGCTGTTGAAGCTAACTCAAGTGTATCAAAAGTATTTGAAGCTAAACCATTTGCTTCGCATGGATTCGAAGATCAGCCTTCTACTTCGCATTGATTTGAAGCTAAATCATGTGTTTCGCATGGATTTGAAGCTAACTCGTTTGTTTCGCATGCTGTTGAAGCTAAATCATGTATATCACAAGTATTTGAAGCTAAACCATTTGTTACGCATGGATTCGAAGATCAGCCTTCTACTTCGCATTGATTTGATGCTAAATCATGTGTTTCGCATGGATTTGAAGCTAACGCGTTTGTTTCGCATGCTGTTGAAGCTAAATCATATACATCACAAGTATTTGAAGCTAAACCATTTGATACGCATGGATTCGAAGATCAGCCTTCTACTTCGCATTGATTTGAAGCTAAATCATGTGTTTCGCATGGATTTGAAGATAACTCGTTTGTTTCGCATGCTGTTGAAACTAAATCATATATATCACAAGTATTTGAAGCTAAACCATTTGTTTCGCATTTATTCGAAAGCTAAGCCTTCTACTTCGCATTGATTTGAGGCTAAATCATGTGTTTCGCTTGGTTTTGAAGCTAACTCGTATTTTTCGCATGCTGTTGAAGATAAATCATGTATATCACAAGTATTTGAAGCTATATAATACGTTTCGCATGGATTCCAAGATAACCCTTCTAATTCGCATTGATTTGAAACTAAATCATGTGTTTCGCATGGATTTGAAGCTAACTCGTTTGTTTCGCATGCTGTTGAAGCTAACTCAAGTGTATCAAAAGTATTTGAAGCTAAACCATTTGCTTCGCATGGATTCGAAGATCAGCCTTCTACTTCGCATTGATTTGAAGCTAAATCATGTGTTTCGCATGGATTTGAAGCTAACTCGTTTGTTTCGCATGCTGTTGAAGCTAAATCATGTATATCACAAGTATTTGAAGCTAAACCATTTGTTTCGCATTTATTAGAAGCTAAGCCTTCTACTTCGCATTGATTTGAGGCTAAATCATGTGTTTCGCTTGGTTTTGAAGCTAACTCGTTTTTTTCGCATGCAGTTGTAGCTAAATCATGTATATCACAAGTATTTGAAGCTAAACCGTTTGCTTCGCATGGATTCGAAGATCAGCCTTCTACTTCGCATTGATTTTAATCTAAATCATGTGTTTCGCATGGATTTGAAGCTAACGCGTTTGTTTCGCATGCTGTTGAAGCTAAATCATATACATCACAAGTATTTGAAGCTAAACCATTTGTTACGCATGGATTCGAAGATCAGCCTTCTACTTCGCATTGATTTGAAGCTAAATCATGTGTTTCGCATGGATTTGAAGATAACTCGTTTGTTTCGCATGCTGTTGAAGCTAAATCATATATATCACAAGTATTTGAAGCTAAACCATTTGTTTCGCATTTATTCGAAAGCTAAGCCTTCTACTTCGCATTGATTTGAGGCTAAATCATGTGTTTCGCTTGGTTTTGAAGCTAACTCGTATTTTTCGCATGCTGTTGAAGCTAAATCATGTATATCACAAGTATTTGAAGCTATATCATACGTTTCGCATGGATTCCAAGAAAACCCTTCTAATTCGCATTGATTTGAAGCTAAATCATGTGTTTCGCATGGATTTGAAGCTAACTCGTTTGTTTCGCATGGTGTTGAAGCTAAATCATGTATATCACAAGTATTTGAAGCTAAACCATTTGTTACGCATGTATTCGAAGATCAGCCTTCTACTTAGCATTGATTTGATGCTAAATCATGTGTTTCGCATGGATTTGAAGCTAACGCGTTTGTTTCGCATGCTTTTGAAGCTAAATCATGTATATCACAAGCATTTGAAGCTAAACCATTTGCTTCGCATGGATTCGAAGATCAGCCTTCTACTTCGCATTGATTTGATGATAAATCATGTGTTTCGCATGGATTTGAAGCTAACTCGTTTGTTTCGCATGCTGTTGAAGCTAAATCATGTATATCACAAGTATTTGAAGCTAAACCATTTGCTTCGCATGGATTCGAAGATCAGCCTTCTACTTCGCATTGATTTTAATCTAAATCATGTGTTTCGCATGGATTTGAAGCTAACTCGTTTGTTTCGCATTCAGTTGAAGCTGAATCATGTATATCACAAGTATTTGAAGCTAAACCATTTGTTACGCATGGATTCGAGGATCAGCCTTCTACTTCGCATTGATTTGAAGCTAAATCATGTGTTTCGCATGGATTTGAAGATAACTCGTTTGTTTCGCATGCTGTTGAAGCTAAATCATATATATCACAAGTATTTGAAGCTAAACCATTTGTTTCGCATTTATTCGAAAGCTAAGCCTTCTACTTCGCATTGATTTGAGGCTAAATCATGTGTTTCGCTTGGTTTTGAAGCTAACTCGTATTTTTCGCATGCTGTTGAAGCTAAATCATGTATATCACAAGTATTTGAAGCTATATCATACGTTTCGCATGGATTCCAAGACGACCCTTCTAATTCGCATTGATTTGAAGCTAAATCATGCGTTTCGCAAGGATTTGAAGCTAACTCGTTTGTTTCGCATGCTGTTGAAGCTAACTCAAGTGTATCAAAAGTATTTGAAGCTAAACCATATGCTTCGCATGGATACGAAGATCAGCCTTCTACTTCGCATTGATTTGAAGCTAAATCATGTGTTTCGCATGGATTTGAAGGCTAACGCGTTTGTTCGCATGCTGTTGAAGCTAAATCATATACATCACAAGTATTGAAGCTAAACCATTTGTTACGCATGGTTTCGAAGATCAGCCTTCTACTTCGCATTGATTTGAAAGCTAAATCATGTGTTACGCATGGATTTGAAGCTAACTCGTTTGTTTCGCATGCTGTTGAAGCTAAATCATATATATCACAAGTATTTGAAGCTAAACCATTTGTTACGCATGTATTCGAAGATCAGCCTTCTACTTAGCATTGATTTGATGCTAAATCATGTGTTTCGCATGGATTTGAAGCTAACGCGTTTGTTTCGCATGCTTTTGAAGCTAAATCATGTATATCACAAGCATTTGAAGCTAAACCATTTGCTTCGCATGGATTCGAAGATCAGCCTTCTACTTCGCATTGATTTGATGATAAATCATGTGTTTCGCATGGATTTGAAGCTAACTCGTTTGTTTCGCATGCTGTTGAAGCTAAATCATGTATATCACAAGTATTTGAAGCTAAACCATTTGCTTCGCATGGATTCGAAGATCAGCCTTCTACTTCGCATTGATTTTAATCTAAATCATGTGTTTCGCATGGATTTGAAGCTAACTCGTTTGTTTCGCATTCAGTTGAAGCTGAATCATGTATATCACAAGTATTTGAAGCTAAACCATTTGTTACGCATGGATTCGAGGATCAGCCTTCTACTTCGCATTGATTTGACCTAAATCATGTGTTTCGCATGGATTTGAAGATAACTCGTTTGTTTCGCATGCTGTTGAAGCTAAATCATATATATCACAAGTATTTGAAGCTAAACCATTTGTTTCGCATTTATTCGAAAGCTAAGCCTTCTACTTCGCATTGATTTGAGGCTAAATCATGTGTTTCGCTTGGTTTTGAAGCTAACTCGTATTTTTCGCATGCTGTTGAAGCTAAATCATGTATATCACAAGTATTTGAAGCTATATCATACGTTTCGCATGGATTCCAAGACGACCCTTCTAATTCGCATTGATTTGAAGCTAAATCATGCGTTTCGCAAGGATTGAAGCTAACTCGTTTGTTTCGCATGCTGTTGAAGCTAACTCAAGTGTATCAAAAGTATTTGAAGCTAAACCATATGCTTCGCATGGATACGAAGATCAGCCTTCTACTTCGCATTGATTTGAAGCTAAATCATGTGTTTCGCATGGATTTGAAGCTAACGCGTTTGTTTCGCATGCTGTTGAAGCTAAATCATATACATCACAAGTATTTGAAGCTAAACCATTTGTTACGCATGGTTTCGAAGATCAGCCTTCTACTTCGCATTGATTTGAAGCTAAATCATGTGTTACGCATGGATTTGAAGCTAACTCGTTTGTTTCGCATGCTGTTGAAGCTAAATCATATATATCACAAGTATTTGAAGCTAAACCATTTGTTTCGCATTTATTCGAAAGCTAAGCCTTCTACTTCGCATTGATTTGAGGCTAAATCATGTGTTTCGCTTGGTTTTGAAGCTAACTCGTATTTTTCGCATCCTGTTGAAGCTAAATCATGTATATCACAAGTATTTGAAGCTATATCATACGTTTCGCATGGATTCCAAGACGACCCTTCTAATTCGCATTGATTTGAAGCTAAATCATGTGTTTCGCAAGGATTTGAAGCTAACTCGTTTGTTTCGCATGCTGTTGAAGCTAACTCAAGTGTATCAAAAGTATTTGAAGCTAAACCATTTGCTTCGCATGGATTCGAAGATCAGCCTTCTACTTCGCATTGATTTGAGGCTAAATCATGTGTTCCGCATGGATTTTAAGCTAACTCGTTTGTATCGCATGCTGTTGAAGCTAAATCATATATATCACAAGTATTTGAAGCTAAACCATTTGTTTCGCATTTATTACAAGCTAAGCCTTGTACTTCGCATTGATTTGAGGCTAAATCATGTGTTTCGCTTGGTTTTGAAGCTAACTCGTTTTTTTCGCATGCAGTTGTAACTAAATCATGTATATCACAAGTATTTGAAGCTAAACCATTTGCTTCGCATGGATTCGAAGATCAGCCTTCTACTTCGCATTGATTTTAATCTAAATCATGTGTTTCGCATGGATTTGAAGCTAAGTCGTTTGTTTCGCATGCAGTTGAAGCTGAATCATGTATATCACAAGTATTTGAAGCTAAACCATTTGTTACGCATGGTTTCGAAGATCAGCCTTCTACTTCGCATTGATTTGAAGCTAAATCATGTGTTTCGCAAGGATTTGAAGCTAACTCGTTTGTTTCGCATGCTGTTGAAGCTAACTCAAGTGTATCAAAAGTATTTGAAGCTAAACTATTCGTTTCGCGTGGATTCGAAGATAAGCATTCCACTTCGCATTGATTTGATGCTAAATCATGTGTTTCGCATGGATTTGAAGCTAACTCGTTTGTTTCGCATGCTGTTGAAGCTAAATCATGTATATCACAAGTATTTGAAGCTAAACCATTTGTTACGCATGGATTCGAAGATCAGCCTTCTACTTCGCATTGATTTGATGCTAAATCATGTGTTTCGCATGGATTTGAAGCTAACGCGTTTGTTTCGCATGCTGTTGAAGCTAAATCATATACATCACAAGTATTTGAAGCAAAACCATTTGTTACGCATGGATTCGAAGATCAGCCTTCTACTTCGCATTGATTTGAAGCTAAATCATGTGTTTCGCATGGATTTGAAGATAACTCGTTTGTTTCGCATGCTGTTGAAACTAAATCATATATATCACAAGTATTTGAAGCTAAACCATTTGTTTCGCATTTATTCGAAAGCTAAGCCTTCTACTTCGCATTGATTTGAGGCTAAATCATGTGTTTCGCTTGGTTTTGAAGCTAACTCGTATTTTTCGCATGCTGTTGAAGATAAATCATGTATATCACAAGTATTTGAAGCTATATAATACGTTTCGCATGGATTCCAAGATAACCCTTCTAATTCGCATTGATTTGAAACTAAATCATGTGTTTCGCATGGATTTGAAGCTAACTCGTTTGTTTCGCATGCTGTTGAAACTAAATCATATATATCACAAGTATTTGAAGCTAAACTATTTGTATCGGATGGGATCGACGATAAGCCTCCTACTTCGCATTGATTTGAAGCTAAATCATGTGTTTCGCATGGATTTGAAGCTAACTCGTTTGTATCGCACGCTGTTGAAGCTAAATCATATATATCACAAGTATTTGAAGCTAAACCATTTGTTTCGCATTTATTACAAGCTAAGCCTTCTACTTCGCATTGATTTGAGGCTAAATCATGTGTTTCGCTTGGTTTTGAAGCTAACTCGTTTTTTTCGCATGCAGTTGTAGCTAAATCATGTATATCACAAGTATTTGAAGCTAAACCGTTTGCTTCGCATGGATTCGAAGATCAGCCTTCTACTTCGCATTGATTTGAAGCTAAATCATGTGTTTCGCAAGGATTTGAAGCTAACTCGTTTGTTTCGCATGCTGTTGAAGCTAACTCAAGTGTATCAAAAGTATTTGAAGCTAAACCATTTGCTTCGCATGGATTCGAAGATCAGCCTTCTACTTCGCATTGATTTGAAGCTAAATCATGTGTTTCGCATGGATTTGAAGCTAACTCGTTTGTTTCGCATGCTGTTGAAGCTAAATCATGTATATCACAAGTATTTGAAGCTAAACCATTTGTTACGCATGGATTCGAAGATCAGCCTTCTACTTCGCATTGATTTGATGCTAAATCATGTGTTTCGCATGGATTTGAAGCTAACGCGTTTGTTTCGCATGCTGTTGAAGCTAAATCATATACATCACAAGTATTTGAAGCTAAACCATTTGTTACGCATGGATTCGAAGATCAGCCTTCTACTTCGCATTGATTTGAGGCTAAATCATGTGTTTCGCTTGGATTTGAAGCTAACTCGTTTGTTTCGCATGCTGTTGAAGCTAAATCATATATATCACAAGTATTTGAAGCTAAACTATTTGTATCGGATGGGATCGAAGATAAGCCTCCTACTTCGCATTGATTTGAAGCTAAATCATGTGTTTCGCATGGATTTGAAGCTAACTCGTTTGTATCGCACGCTGTTGAAGCTAAATCATATATATCACAAGTATTTGAAACTAAACCATTTGTTTCGCATTTATTAGAAGCTAAGCCTTCTACTTCGCATTGATTTGAGGCTAAATCATGTGTTTCGCTTGGTTTTGAAGCTAACTCGTTTTTTTCGCATGCAGTTGTAGCTAAATCATGTATATCACAAGTATTTGAAGCTAAACCGTTTGCTTCGCATGTATTCGAAGATCAGCCTTCTACTTCGCATTGATTTTAATCTAAATCATGTGTTTCGCATGGATTTGAAGATCAGCCTTCTACTTCGCATTGATTTGAAGCTGAATCATGTATATCACAAGTATTTGAAGCTAAACCATTTGTTACGCATGGATTCGAAGATCAGCCTTCTACTTCGCATTGATTTGAAGCTAAATCATGTGTTTCGCATGGATTTGAAGCTAACTCGTTTGTTTCGCATGCTGTTGAAGCTAAATCATATATATCACAAGTATTTGAAGCTAAACCATTTGTTTCGCATTTATTCGAAAGCTAAGCCTTCTACTTCGCATTGATTTGAGGCTAAATCATGTGTTTCGCTTGGTTTTGAAGCTAACTCGTATTTTTCGCATGCTGTTGAAGCTAAATCATGTATATCACAAGTATTTGAAGCTATATCATACGTTTCGCATGGATTCCAAGACGACCCTTCTAATTCGCATTGATTTGAAGCTAAATCATGTGTTTCGCATGGATTTGAAGCTAACTCGTTTGTTTCGCATGGTGTTGAAGCTAAATCATGTATATCACAAGTATTTGAAGCTAAACCATTTGTTACGCATGTATTCGAAGATCAGCCTTCTACTTAGCATTGATTTGATGCTAAATCATGTGTTTCGCATGGATTTGAAGCTAACGCGTTTGTTTCGCATGCTTTTGAAGCTAAATCATGTATATCACAAGCATTTGAAGCTAAACCATTTGCTTCGCATGGATTCGAAGATCAGCCTTCTACTTCGCATTGATTTGATGCTAAATCATGTGTTTCGCATGGATTTGAAGCTAACTCGTTTGTTTCGCATGCTGTTGAAGCTAAATCATGTATATCACAAGTATTTGAAGCTAAACCATTTGCTTCGCATGGATTCGAAGATCAGCCTTCTACTTCGCATTGATTTTAATCTAAATCATGTGTTTCGCATGGATTTGAAGCTAACTCGTTTGTTTCGCATGCAGTTGAAGCTGAATCATGTATATCACAAGTATTTGAAGCTAAACCATTTGTTACGCATGGATTCGAGGATCAGCCTTCTACTTCGCATTGATTTGAAGCTAAATCATGTGTTTCGCATGGATTTGAAGATAACTCGTTTGTTTCGCATGCTGTTGAAGCTAAATCATATATATCACAAGTATTTGAAGCTAAACCATTTGTTTCGCATTTATTCGAAAGCTAAGCCTTCTACTTCGCATTGATTTGAGGCTAAATCATGTGTTTCGCTTGGTTTTGAAGCTAACTCGTATTTTTCGCATGCTGTTGAAGCTAAATCATGTATATCACAAGTATTTGAAGCTATATCATACGTTTCGCATGGATTCCAAGACGACCCTTCTAATTCGCATTGATTTGAAGCTAAATCATGCGTTTCGCAAGGATTTGAAGCTAACTCGTTTGTTTCGCATGCTGTTGAAGCTAACTCAAGTGTATCAAAAGTATTTGAAGCTAAACCATATGCTTCGCATGGATACGAAGATCAGCCTTCTACTTCGCATTGATTTGAAGCTAAATCATGTGTTTCGCATGGATTTGAAGCTAACGCGTTTGTTTCGCATGCTGTTGAAGCTAAATCATATACATCACAAGTATTTGAAGCTAAACCATTTGTTACGCATGGTTTCGAAGATCAGCCTTCTACTTCGCATTGATTTGAAGCTAAATCATGTGTTACGCATGGATTTGAAGCTAACTCGTTTGTTTCGCATGCTGTTGAAGCTAAATCATATATATCACAAGTATTTGAAGCTAAACCATTTGTTTCGCATTTATTCGAAAGCTAAGCCTTCTACTTCGCATTGATTTGAGGCTAAATCATGTGTTTCGCTTGGTTTTGAAGCTAACTCGTATTTTTCGCATGCTGTTGAAGATAAATCATGTATATCACAAGTATTTGAAGCTATATAATACGTTTCGAATGGATTCCAAGATAACCCTTCTAATTCGCATTGATTTGAATCTAAATCATGTGTTTCGCATGGATTTGAAGCTAACTCGTTTGTTTCGCATGCTGTTGAAGCTAAATCATATATATCACAAGTATTTGAAGCTATACCATTTGTTTCGCATTTATTCGAAGCTAAGCCATCTACTTTGCATTGATTCGAGGCTAAATCATGCGTTTCGCTCGGTTTTGTAGCTAACTCGTTTGTTTCGCATGCTGTTGAAGCTAAATCATGTATATCACAAGTATTTGAAGCTATATCATACGTTTCGCATGGATTCCACGATAACCCTTCTAATTCGCATAGATTTGAAGATAAATCATGTGTTTCGCTTGGATTTGAATATAACTCATTTGTTTCGCATGCTGTAGAAGCTAAATCATGTATATCACAAGTATTTGAAGCTAAACCATTTGCTTCGCATGGATTCGAAGATAACCCATCCAATTCGCATTGATTTGAAGCTAGATCATGTGTTTCGCTTGGATTTGAAGCTATCTCGTTTTTTTCGCATGCAGTTGTAGCTAAATCATATATATCACAAGTATTTGAAACTAAACCATTTGTTTCGCATTTATTAGAAGCTAAGCCTTCTACTTCGCATTGATTTGAGGCTAAATCATGTGTTTCGCTTGGTTTTGAAGCTAACTCGTTTTTTTCGCATGCAGTTGTAGCTAAATCATGTATATCACAAGTATTTGAAGCTAAACCGTTTGCTTCGCATGTATTCGAAGATCAGCCTTCTACTTCGCATTGATTTTAATCTAAATCATGTGTTTCGCATGGATTTGAAGATCAGCCTTCTACTTCGCATTGATTTGAAGCTGAATCATGTATATCACAAGTATTTGAAGCTAAACCATTTGTTACGCATGGATTCGAAGATCAGCCTTCTACTTCGCATTGATTTGAAGCTAAATCATGTGTTTCGCATGGATTTGAAGCTAACTCGTTTGTTTCGCATGCTGTTGAAGCTAAATCATATATATCACAAGTATTTGAAGCTAAACCATTTGTTTCGCATTTATTCGAAAGCTAAGCCTTCTACTTCGCATTGATTTGAGGCTAAATCATGTGTTTCGCTTGGTTTTGAAGCTAACTCGTATTTTTCGCATGCTGTTGAAGCTAAATCATGTATATCACAAGTATTTGAAGCTATATCATACGTTTCGCATGGATTCCAAGACGACCCTTCTAATTCGCATTGATTTGAAGCTAAATCATGTGTTTCGCATGGATTTGAAGCTAACTCGTTTGTTTCGCATGGTGTTGAAGCTAAATCATGTATATCACAAGTATTTGAAGCTAAACCATTTGTTACGCATGTATTCGAAGATCAGCCTTCTACTTAGCATTGATTTGATGCTAAATCATGTGTTTCGCATGGATTTGAAGCTAACGCGTTTGTTTCGCATGCTTTTGAAGCTAAATCATGTATATCACAAGCATTTGAAGCTAAACCATTTGCTTCGCATGGATTCGAAGATCAGCCTTCTACTTCGCATTGATTTGATGCTAAATCATGTGTTTCGCATGGATTTGAAGCTAACTCGTTTGTTTCGCATGCTGTTGAAGCTAAATCATGTATATCACAAGTATTTGAAGCTAAACCATTTGCTTCGCATGGATTCGAAGATCAGCCTTCTACTTCGCATTGATTTTAATCTAAATCATGTGTTTCGCATGGATTTGAAGCTAACTCGTTTGTTTCGCATGCAGTTGAAGCTGAATCATGTATATCACAAGTATTTGAAGCTAAACCATTTGTTACGCATGGATTGGAGGATCAGCCTTCTACTTCGCATTGATTTGAAGCTAAATCATGTGTTTCGCATGGATTTGAAGATAACTCGTTTGTTTCGCATGCTGTTGAAGCTAAATCATATATATCACAAGTATTTGAAGCTAAACCATTTGTTTCGCATTTATTCGAAAGCTAAGCCTTCTACTTCGCATTGATTTGAGGCTAAATCATGTGTTTCGCTTGGTTTTGAAGCTAACTCGTATTTTTCGCATGCTATTGAAGCTAAATCATGTATATCACAAGTATTTGAAGCTATATCATACGTTTCGCATGGATTCCAAGACGACCCTTCTAATTCGCATTGATTTGAAGCTAAATCATGCGTTTCGCAAGGATTTGAAGCTAACTCGTTTGTTTCGCATGCTGTTGAAGCTAACTCAAGTGTATCAAAAGTATTTGAAGCTAAACCATATGCTTCGCATGGATACGAAGATCAGCCTTCTACTTCGCATTGATTTGAAGCTAAATCATGTGTTTCGCATGGATTTGAAGCTAACGCGTTTGTTTCGCATGCTGTTGAAGCTAAATCATATACATCACAAGTATTTGAAGCTAAACCATTTGTTACGCATGGTTTCGAAGATCAGCCTTCTACTTCGCATTGATTTGAAGCTAAATCATGTGTTACGCATGGATTTGAAGCTAACTCGTTTGTTTCGCATGCTGTTGAAGCTAAATCATATATATCACAAGTATTTGAAGCTAAACCATTTGTTTCGCATTTATTCGAAAGCTAAGCCTTCTACTTCGCATTGATTTGAGGCTAAATCATGTGTTTCGCTTGGTTTTGAAGCTAACTCGTATTTTTCGCATGCTGTTGAAGCTAAATCATGTATATCACAAGTATTTGAAGCTATATCATACGTTTCGCATGGATTCCAAGACGACCCTTCTAATTCGCATTGATTTGAAGCTAAATCATGTGTTTCGCAAGGATTTGAAGCTAACTCGTTTGTTTCGCATGCTGTTGAAGCTAACTCAAGTGTATCAAAAGTATTTGAAGCTAAACCATTTGCTTCGCATGGATTCGAAGATCAGCCTTCTACTTCGCATTGATTTGATGCTAAATCATGTGTTTCGCATGGATTTGAAGCTAACGCGTTTGTTTCGCATGCTTTTGAAGCTAAATCATGTATATCACAAGCATTTGAAGCTAAACCATTTGTTACGCATGGATTCGAAGATCAGCCTTCTACTTCGCATTGATTTGATGCTAAATCATGTGTTTCGCATGGATTTGAAGCTAACGCGTTTGTTTCGCATGCTGTTGAAGCTAAATCATATACATCACAAGTATTTGAAGCTAAACCATTTGTTACGCATGGATTCGAAGATCAGCCTTCTACTTCGCATTGATTTGAAGCTAAATCATGTGTTTCGCATGGATTTGAAGATAACTCGTTTGTTTCGCATGCTGTTGAAGCTAAATCATATATATCACAAGTATTTGAAGCTAAACCATTTGTTTCGCATTTATTCGAAAGCTAAGCCTTCTACTTCGCATTGATTTGAGGCTAAATCATGTGTTTCGCTTGGTTTTGAAGCTAACTCGTATTTTTCGCATGCTGTTGAAGATAAATCATGTATATCACAAGTATTTGAAGCTATATAATACGTTTCGAATGGATTCCAAGATAACCCTTCTAATTCGCATTGATTTGAATCTAAATCATGTGTTTCGCATGGATTTGAAGCTAACTCGTTTGTTTCGCATGCTGTTGAAGCTAAATCATATATATCACAAGTATTTGAAGCTATACCATTTGTTTCGCATTTATTCGAAGCTAAGCCATCTACTTCGCATTGATTTGAGGCTAAATCATGTGTTTCGCTCGGTTTTGTAGCTAACTCGTTTGTTTCGCATGCTGTTGAAGCTAAATCATGTATATCACAAGTATTTGAAGCTATATCATACGTTTCGCATGGATTCCACGATAACCCTTCTAATTCGCATAGATTTGAAGATAAATCATGTGTTTCGCTTGGATTTGAATATAACTCATTTGTTTCGCATGCTGTAGAAGCTAAATCATGTATATCACAAGTATTTGAAGCTAAACCATTTGCTTCGCATGGATTCGAAGATAACCCATCCAATTCGCATTGATTTGAAGCTAGATCATGTGTTTCGCTTGGATTTGAAGCTATCTCGTTTTTTCGCATGCAGTTGTAGCTAAATCATGTATATCACAAGTATTTGAAGCTAAACCATTTGTTTCGCATGGATTCGAAGATAAGCCTTCTACTTCGCATTGATTTTAATCTAAATCATGTGTTTCGCATGGATTTAAAGCTAACTCGTTTGTTTCGCATGCAGTTGAAGCTGAATCATGTATATCACAAGTATTTGAAGCTAAACTATTCGTTTCGCATGGATTCGAAGATAAGTCTTCCACTTCGCATTGATTTGATGCTAAATCATGTGTTTCGCAAGGATTTGAAGCTAACTCGTTTGTTTCGCATGATGTTGAAGCTGAATCATGTATATCACAAGTATTTGAAGCTAAACTATTCGTTTCGCATGGATTCGAAGATAAGCCTTCCACTTCGCATTGATTTGATGCTAAATCGGTTTTCCGCATGAATTTTAAGCTAACTCGTTTGTTTCGCATGCAGTTGAAGCGAAATCATGTATATCACAAGTATTTGAAGCTATATCATACGTTCCGCATGCATTCCAAGATAACCCTTCTAATTCGCATTGATTTGAAGATAAATCATGTGTTTCGCTTGGATTTGAAGCTAAGTCGTTTGTTTCGCATGCTGTTGAAGCTAAATCAAGTGTATCAAAAGTATTTGAAGCTAAACCATTTGCTTCGAATGGATTCGAAGATCAGCCTTCTACTTCGCATTGATTTGATGCTAAATCATGTGTTTCGAATGGATTTGAAGCTAACTCGTTTGTTTCGCATGCTGTTGAAGCTAAATCATGTATATCACAAGCATTTGAAGCTAAACCATTTGTATCGCATTGATTTGAAGCTAAATCATGTGTTTCGCATGGATTTGAAGCTAACTCGTTTGTTTCGCATGCTGTTGAAGCTAAATCATATATATCACAAGTATTTGAAGCTAAACCATTTGTTTCGCATTTATTCGAAAGCTAAGCCTTCTACTTCGCATTGATTTGAGGCTAAATCATGTGTTTCGCTTGGTTTTGAAGCTAACTCGTATTTTTCGCATGCTGTTGAAGCTAAATCATGTATATCACAAGTATTTGAAGCTATATCATACGTTTCGCATGGATTCCAAGACGACCCTTCTAATTCGCATTGATTTGAAGCTAAATCATGTGTTTCGCAAGGATTTGAAGCTAACTCGTTTGTTTCGCATGCTGTTGAAGCTAACTCAAGTGTATCAAAAGTATTTGAAGCTAAACCATTTGCTTCGCATGGATTCGAAGATCAGCCTTCTACTTCGCATTGATTTGATGCTAAATCATGTGTTTCGCATGGATTTGAAGCTAACGCGTTTGTTTCGCATGCTTTTGAAGCTAAATCATGTATATCACAAGCATTTGAAGCTAAACCATTTGTTACGCATGGATTCGAAGATCAGCCTTCTACTTCGCATTGATTTGATGCTAAATCATGTGTTTCGCATGGATTTGAAGCTAACGCGTTTGTTTCGCATGCTGTTGAAGCTAAATCATATACATCACAAGTATTTGAAGCTAAACCATTTGTTACGCATGGATTCGAAGATCAGCCTTCTACTTCGCATTGATTTGAAGCTAAATCATGTGTTTCGCATGGATTTGAAGATAACTCGTTTGTTTCGCATGCTGTTGAAGCTAAATCATATATATCACAAGTATTTGAAGCTAAACCATTTGTTTCGCATTTATTCGAAAGCTAAGCCTTCTACTTCGCATTGATTTGAGGCTAAATCATGTGTTTCGCTTGGTTTTGAAGCTAACTCGTATTTTTCGCATGCTGTTGAAGATAAATCATGTATATCACAAGTATTTGAAGCTATATAATACGTTTCGAATGGATTCCAAGATAACCCTTCTAATTCGCATTGATTTGAATCTAAATCATGTGTTTCGCATGGATTTGAAGCTAACTCGTTTGTTTCGCATGCTGTTGAAGCTAAATCATATATATCACAAGTATTTGAAGCTATACCATTTGTTTCGCATTTATTCGAAGCTAAGCCATCTACTTCGCATTGATTTGAGGCTAAATCATGTGTTTCGCTCGGTTTTGTAGCTAACTCGTTTGTTTCGCATGCTGTTGAAGCTAAATCATGTATATCACAAGTATTTGAAGCTATATCATACGTTTCGCATGGATTCCACGATAACCCTTCTAATTCGCATAGATTTGAAGATAAATCATGTGTTTCGCTTGGATTTGAATATAACTCATTTGTTTCGCATGCTGTAGAAGCTAAATCATGTATATCACAAGTATTTGAAGCTAAACCATTTGCTTCGCATGGATTCGAAGATAACCCATCCAATTCGCATTGATTTGAAGCTAGATCATGTGTTTCGCTTGGATTTGAAGCTATCTCGTTTTTTCGCATGCAGTTGTAGCTAAATCATGTATATCACAAGTATTTGAAGCTAAACCATTTGTTTCGCATGGATTCGAAGATAAGCCTTCTACTTCGCATTGATTTTAATCTAAATCATGTGTTTCGCATGGATTTAAAGCTAACTCGTTTGTTTCGCATGCAGTTGAAGCTGAATCATGTATATCACAAGTATTTGAAGCTAAACTATTCGTTTCGCATGGATTCGAAGATAAGCCTTCCACTTCGCATTGATTTGATGCTAAATCGGTTTTCCGCATGAATTTTAAGCTAACTCGTTTGTTTCGCATGCAGTTGAAGCGAAATCATGTATATCACAAGTATTTGAAGCTATATCATACGTTCCGCATGCATTCCAAGATAACCCTTCTAATTCGCATTGATTTGAAGATAAATCATGTGTTTCGCTTGGATTTGAAGCTAAGTCGTTTGTTTCGCATGCTGTTGAAGCTAAATCAAGTGTATCAAAAGTATTTGAAGCTAAACCATTTGCTTCGAATGGATTCGAAGATCAGCCTTCTACTTCGCATTGATTTGATGCTAAATCATGTGTTTCGAATGGATTTGAAGCTAACTCGTTTGTTTCGCATGCTGTTGAAGCTAAATCATGTATATCACAAGCATTTGAAGCTAAACCATTTGTATCGCATTGATTTCAAGCTAAATCATGTGTTTCGCATGGATTTGAAGCTAACTCGTTTGTTTCGCATGCTGTTGAAGCTAAATCATATATATCACAAGTATTTGAAGCTAAACCATTTGTTTCGCATTTATTCGAAGCTAAGCCATCTACTTCGCATTGATTTGAGGCTAAATCATGTGTTTCGCTCGGTTTTGAAGCTAACTCGTTTGTTTCGCATGCTGTTGAAGCTAAATCATGTATATCACAAGTATTTGAAGCTATATCATACGTTTCGCATGGATTCCAAGATAACCCTTCTAATTCGCATAGATTTGAAGATAAATCATGTGTTTCGCTTGGATTTGAATGTAACTCATTTGTTTCGCATGCTGTAGAAGCTAAATCATGTATATCACAAGTATTTGAAGCTAAACCATTTGCTTCGCATGGATTGGAAGATCAGCCTTCTACTTCGCATTGATTTGAAGCTAAATCATGTGTTTCGCATGGATTTGAAGCTAACTCGTTTGTTTCGCATGCTGTTGAAGCTAAATCATATATATCACAAGTATTTGAAGCTAAACCATTTGTTTCGCATTTATTCGAAGCTAAGCCATCTACTTCGCATTGATTTGAGGCTAAATCATGTGTTTCGCTCGGTTTTGAAGCTAACTCGTTTGTTTCGCATGCTGTTGAAGCTAAATCATGTATATCACAAGTATTTGAAGCTATATCATACGTTTCGCATGGATTCCAAGATAACCCTTCTAATTCGCATTGATTTGAAGATAAATCATGTGTTTCGCTTGGATTTGAAGCTAAGTCGTTTGTTTCGCATGCTGTTGAAGCTAAATCAAGTGTATCAAAAGTATTTGAAACTAAACCATTTGCTTCGCATGGATTCGAAGATCAGCCTTCTACTTCGCATTGATTTGAGGCTAAATCATGTGTTCCGCATGGATTTTAAGCTAACTCGTTTGTATCGCATGCTGTTGAAGCTAAATCATATATATCACAAGTATTTGAAGCTAAACCATTTGTTTCGCATTTATTACAAGCTAAGCCTTCTACTTCGCATTGATTTGAGGCTAAATCATGTGTTTCGCTTGGTTTTGAAGCTAACTCGTTTTTTTCGCATGCAGTTGTAACTAAATCATGTATATCACAAGTATTTGAAGCTAAACCATATGCTTCGCATGGATACGAAGATCAGCCTTCTACTTCGCATTGATTTGAAGCTAAATCATGTGTTTCGCATGGATTTGAAGCTAACGCGTTTGTTTCGCATGCTGTTGAAGCTAAATCATATACATCACAAGTATTTGAAGCTAAACCATTTGTTACGCATGGTTTCGAAGATCAGCCTTCTACTTCGCATTGATTTGAAGCTAAATCATGTGTTACGCATGGATTTGAAGCTAACTCGTTTGTTTCGCATGCTGTTGAAGCTAAATCATATATATCACAAGTATTTGAAGCTAAACCATTTGTTTCGCATTTATTCGAAAGCTAAGCCTTCTACTTCGCATTGATTTGAGGCTAAATCATGTGTTTCGCTTGGTTTTGAAGCTAACTCGTATTTTTCGCATGCTGTTGAAGCTAAATCATGTATATCACAAGTATTTGAAGCTATATCATACGTTTCGCATGGATTCCAAGACGACCCTTCTAATTCGCATTGATTTGAAGCTAAATCATGTGTTTCGCAAGGATTTGAAGCTAACTCGTTTGTTTCGCATGCTGTTGAAGCTAACTCAAGTGTATCAAAAGTATTTGAAGCTAAACCATTTGCTTCGCATGGATTCGAAGATCAGCCTTCTACTTCGCATTGATTTGAAGCTAAATCATGTGTTTCGCATGGATTTGAAGCTAACTCGTTTGTTTCGCATGCTGTTGAAGCTAAATCATGTATATCACAAGTATTTGAAGCTATATCATACGTTCCGCATGCATTCCAAGATAACCCTTCTAATTCGCATTGATTTGAAGATAAATCATGTGTTTCGCTTGGATTTGAAGCTAACGCGTTTGTTTCGCATGCTGTTGAAGCTAAATCATATACATCACAAGTATTTGAAGCTAAACCATTTGTTACGCATGGATTCGAAGATCAGCCTTCTACTTCGCATTGATTTGAAGCTAAATCTTGTGTTTCGCATGGATTTGAAGATAACTCGTTTGTTTCGCATGCTGTTGAAGCTAAATCATATATATCACAAGTATTTGAAGCTAAACCATTTGTTTCGCATTTATTCGAAAGCTAAGCCTTCTACTTCGCATTGATTTGAGGCTAAATCATGTGTTTCGCTTGGTTTTGAAGCTAACTCGTATTTTTCGCATGCTGTTGAAGATAAATCATGTATATCACAAGTATTTGAAGCTATATAATACGTTTCGAATGGATTCCAAGATAACCCTTCTAATTCGCATTGATTTGAATCTAAATCATGTGTTTCGCATGGATTTGAAGCTAACTCGTTTGTTTCGCATGCTGTTGAAGCTAAATCATATATATCACAAGTATTTGAAGCTATACCATTTGTTTCGCATTTATTCGAAGCTAAGCCATCTACTTCGCATTGATTTGAGGCTAAATCATGTGTTTCGCTCGGTTTTGTAGCTAACTCGTTTGTTTCGCATGCTGTTGAAGCTAAATCATGTATATCACAAGTATTTGAAGCTATATCATACGTTTCGCATGGATTCCACGATAACCCTTCTAATTCGCATAGATTTGAAGATAAATCATGTGTTTCGCTTGGATTTGAATATAACTCATTTGTTTCGCATGCTGTAGAAGCTAAATCATGTATATCACAAGTATTTGAAGCTAAACCATTTGCTTCGCATGGATTCGAAGATAACCCATCCAATTCGCATTTATTTGAAGCTAGATCATGTGTTTCGCTTGGATTTGAAGCTATCTCGTTTTTTTCGCATGCAGTTGTAGCTAAATCATGTATATCACAAGTATTTGAAGCTAAACCATTTGTTTCGCATGGATTCGAAGATAAGCCTTCTACTTCGCATTGATTTTAATCTAAATCATGTGTTTCGCATGGATTTAAAGCTAACTCGTTTGTTTCGCATGCAGTTGAAGCTGAATCATGTATATCACAAGTATTTGAAGCTAAACTATTCGTTTCGCATGGATTCGAAGATAAGTCTTCCACTTCGCATTGATTTGATGCTAAATCATGTGTTTCGCAAGGATTTGAAGCTAACTCGTTTGTTTCGCATGATGTTGAAGCTGAATCATGTATATCACAAGTATTTGAAGCTAAACTATTCGTTTCGCATGGATTCGAAGATAAGCCTTCCACTTCGCATTGATTTGAAGATAAATCATGTGTTTCGCTTGGATTTGAAGCTAAGTCGTTTGTTTCGCATGCTGTTGAAGCTAAATCAAGTGTATCAAAAGTATTTGACGCTAAACCATTTGCTTCGAATGGATTCGAAGATCAGCCTTCTACTTCGCATTGATTTGATGCTAAATCATGTGTTTCGAATGGATTTGAAGCTAACTCGTTTGTTTCGCATGCTGTTGAAGCTAAATCATGTATATCACAAGTATTTGAAGCTAAACCATTTGTATCGCATTGATTTGTAGCTAAATCATGTGTTTCGCATGGATTTGAAGCTAACTCGTTTGTTTCGCATGCTGTTGAAGCTAAATCATATATATCACAAGTATTTGAAGCTAAACCATTTGTTTCGCATTTATTCGAAGCTAAGCCATCTACTTCGCATTGATTTGAGGCTAAATCATGTGTTTCGCTCGGTTTTGAAGCTAACTCGTTTGTTTCGCATGCTGTTGAAGCTAAATCATGTATATCACAAGTATTTGAAGCTATATCATACGTTTCGCATGGATTCCAAGATAACCCTTCTAATTCGCATAGATTTGAAGATAAATCATGTGTTTCGCTTGGATTTGAATGTAACTCATTTGTTTCGCATGCTGTAGAAGCTAAATCATGTATATCACAAGTATTTGAAGCTAAACCATTTGCTTCGCATGGATTGGAAGATCAGCCTTCTACTTCGCATTGATTTGAAGCTAAATCATGTGTTTCGCATGGATTTGAAGCTAACTCGTTTATTTCGCATGCTGTTGAAGCTAAATCATATATATCACAAGTATTTGAAGCTAAACCATTTGTTTCGAATTTATTCGAAGCTAAGCCATCTACTTCGCATTGATTTGAGGCTAAATCATGTGTTTCGCTCGGTTTTGAAGCTAACTCGTTTGTTTCGCATGCTGTTGAAGCTAAATCATGTATATCACAAGTATTTGAAGCTATATCATACGTTTCGCATGGATTCCAAGATAACCCTTCTAATTCGCATTGATTTGAAGATAAATCATGTGTTTCGCTTGGATTTGAAGCTAAGTCGTTTGTTTCGCATGCTGTTGAAGCTAAATCAAGTGTATCAAAAGTATTTGAAGCTAAACCATTTGCTTCGCATGGATTCGAAGATCAGCCTTCTACTTCGCATTGATTTGAGGCTAAATCATGTGTTCCGCATGGATTTTAAGCTAACTCGTTTGTATTGCATGCTGTTGAAGCTAAATCATATATATCACAAGTATTTGAAGCTAAACCATTTGTTTCGCATTTATTACAAGCTAAGCCTTCTACTTCGCATTGATTTGAGGCTAAATCATGTGTTTCGCTTGGTTTTGAAGCTAACTCGTTTTTTTCGCATGCAGTTGTAACTAAATCATGTATATCACAAGTATTTGAAGCTAAACCATATGCTTCGCATGGATACGAAGATCAGCCTTCTACTTCGCATTGATTTGAAGCTAAATCATGTGTTTCGCATGGATTTGAAGCTAACGCGTTTGTTTCGCATGCTGTTGAAGCTAAATCATATACATCACAAGTATTTGAAGCTAAACCATTTGTTACGCATGGTTTCGAAGATCAGCCTTCTACTTCGCATTGATTTGAAGCTAAATCATGTGTTACGCATGGATTTGAAGCTAACTCGTTTGTTTCGCATGCTGTTGAAGCTAAATCATATATATCACAAGTATTTGAAGCTAAACCATTTGTTTCGCATTTATTCGAAAGCTAAGCCTTCTACTTCGCATTGATTTGAGGCTAAATCATGTGTTTCGCTTGGTTTTGAAGCTAACTCGTATTTTTCGCATGCTGTTGAAGCTAAATCATGTATATCACAAGTATTTGAAGCTATATCATACGTTTCGCATGGATTCCAAGACGACCCTTCTAATTCGCATTGATTTGAAGCTAAATCATGTGTTTCGCAAGGATTTGAAGCTCACTCGTTTGTTTCGCATGCTGTTGAAGCTAACTCAAGTGTATCAAAAGTATTTGAAGCTAAACCATTTGCTTCGAATGGATTCGAAGATCAGCCTTCTACTTCGCATTGATTTGATGCTAAATCATGTGTTTCGAATGGATTTGAAGCTAACTCGTTTGTTTCGCATGCTGTTGAAGCTAAATCATGTATATCACAAGTATTTGAAGCTAAACCATTTGTATCGCATTGATTTGAAGCTAAATCATGTGTTTCGCATGGATTTGAAGCTAACTCGTTTGTTTCGCATGCTGTTGAAGCTAAATCATATATATCACAAGTATTTGAAGCTAAACCATTTGTTTCGCATTTATTCGAAGCTAAGCCATCTACTTCGCATTGATTTGAGGCTAAATCATGTGTTTCGCTCGGTTTTGAAGCTAACTCGTTTGTTTCGCATGCTGTTGAAGCTAAATCATGTATATCACAAGTATTTGAAGCTATATCATACGTTTCGCATGGATTCCAAGATAACCCTTCTAATTCGCATAGATTTGAAGATAAATCATGTGTTTCGCTTGGATTTGAATGTAACTCATTTGTTTCGCATGCTGTAGAAGCTAAATCATGTATATCACAAGTATTTGAAGCTAAACCATTTGCTTCGCATGGATTGGAAG
Organism: Megalopta genalis; assembly: GCF_051020955.1. Lineage (NCBI taxonomy): Eukaryota > Metazoa > Arthropoda > Insecta > Hymenoptera > Halictidae > Megalopta > Megalopta genalis. Next base: position 192,376 of record NW_027476470.1, read on the forward strand.
ATCAGCCTTCTACTTTGCATTGATTTGAAGCTAAATCATGTGTTTCGCATGGATTTGAAGCTAACTCGTTTATTTCGCATGCTGTTGAAGCTAAATCATATATATCACAAGTATTTGAAGCTAAACCATTTGTTTCGAATTTATTCGAAGCTAAGCCATCTACTTCGCATTGATTTGAGGCTAAATCATGTGTTTCGCTCGGTTTTGAAGCTAACTCGTTTGTTTCGCATGCTGTTGAAGCTAAATCATGTATATCACAAGTATTTGAAGCTATATCATACGTTTCGCATGGATTCCAAGATAACCCTTCTAATTCGCATTGATTTGAAGATAAATCATGTGTTTCGCTTGGATTTGAAGCTAAGTCGTTTGTTTCGCATGCTGTTGAAGCTAAATCAAGTGTATCAAAAGTATTTGAAGCTAAACCATTTGCTTCGCATGGATTCGAAGATCAGCCTTCTACTTCGCATTGATTTGAGGCTAAATCATGTGTTCCGCATGGATTTTAAGCTAACTCGTTTGTATCGCATGCTGTTGAAGCTAAATCATATATATCACAAGTATTTGAAGCTAAACCATTTGTTTCGCATTTATTACAAGCTAAGCCTTCTACTTCGCATTGATTTGAGGCTAAATCATGTGTTTCGCATGGATTTGAAGCTAACTCGTTTGTTTCGCATGCTGTTGAAGCTAAATCATGTATATCACAAGTATTTGAAGCTAAACCATTTGTTACGCATGGTTTCGAAGATCAGCCTTCTACTTCGCATTGATTTGAAGCTAAATCATGTGTTACGCATGGATTTGAAGCTAACTCGTTTGTTTCGCATGCTGTTGAAGCTAAATCATATATATCACAAGTATTTGAAGCTAAACCATTTGTTTCGCATTTATTCGAAAGCTAAGCCTTCTACTTCGCATTGATTTGAGGCTAAATCATGTGTTTCGCTTGGTTTTGAAGCTAACTCGTATTTTTCGCATGCTGTTGAAGCTAAATCATGTATATCACAAGTATTTGAAGCTATATCATACGTTTCGCATGGATTCCAAGACGACCCTTCTAATTCGCATTGATTTGAAGCTAAATCATGTGTTTCGCAAGGATTTGAAGCTCACTCGTTTGTTTCGCATGCTGTTGAAGCTAACTCAAGTGTATCAAAAGTATTTGAAGCTAAACCATTTGCTTCGCATGGATTCGAAGATCAGCCTTCTACTTCGCATTGATTTGAAGCTAAATCATGTGTTTCGCATGGATTTGAAGCTAACTCGTTTGTTTCGCATGCTGTTGAAGCTAAATCATGTATATCACAAGTATTTGAAGCTATATCATACGTTCCGCATGCATTCCAAGATAACCCTTCTAATTCGCATTGATTTGAAGATAAATCATGTGTTTCGCTCGGATTTGAAGCTAACGCGTTTGTTTCGCATGCTGTTGAAGCTAAATCATATACATCACAAGTATTTGAAGCTAAACCATTTGTTACGCATGGATTCGAAGATCAGCCTTCTACTTCGCATTGATTTGAAGCTAAATCATGTGTTTCGCATGGATTTGAAGATAACTCGTTTGTTTCGCATGATGTTGAAGCTGAATCATGTATATCACAAGTATTTGAAGCTAAACTATTCGTTTCGCATGGATTCGAAGATAAGCCTTCCACTTCGCATTGATTTGATGCTAAATCGGTTTTCCGCATGAATTTTAAGCTAACTCGTTTGTTTCGCATGCAGTTGAAGCGAAATCATGTATATCACAAGTATTTGAAGCTATATCATACGTTCCGCATGCATTCCAAGATAACCCTTCTAATTCGCATTGATTTGAAGATAAATCATGTGTTTCGCTTGGATTTGAAGCTAAGTCGTTTGTTTCGCATGCTGTTGAAGCTAAATCAAGTGTATCAAAAGTATTTGAAGCTAAACCATTTGCTTCGAATGGATTCGAAGATCAGCCTTCTACTTCGCATTGATTTGATGCTAAATCATGTGTTTCGAATGGATTTGAAGCTAACTCGTTTGTTTCGCATGCTGTTGAAGCTAAATCATGTATATCACAAGTATTTGAAGCTAAACCATTTGTATCGCATTGATTTGAAGCTAAATCATGTGTTTCGCATGGATTTGAAGCTAACTCGTTTGTTTCGCATGCTGTTGAAGCTAAATCATATATATCACAAGTATTTGAAGCTAAACCATTTGTTTCGCATTTATTCGAAGCTAAGCCATCTACTTCGCATTGATTTGAGGCTAAATCATGTGTTTCGCTCGGTTTTGAAGCTAACTCGTTTGTTTCGCATGCTGTTGAAGCTAAATCATGTATATCACAAGTATTTGAAGCTATATCATACGTTTCGCATGGATTCCAAGATAACCCTTCTAATTCGCATAGATTTGAAGATAAATCATGTGTTTCGCTTGGATTTGAATGTAACTCATTTGTTTCGCATGCTGTAGAAGCTAAATCATGTATATCACAAGTATTTGAAGCTAAACCATTTGCTTCGCATGGATTGGAAGATCAGCCTTCTACTTCGCATTGATTTGAAGCTAAATCATGTGTTTCGCATGGATTTGAAGCTAACTCGTTTGTTTCGCATGCTGTTGAAGCTAAATCATATATATCACAAGTATTTGAAGCTAAACCATTTGTTTCGAATTTATTCGAAGCTAAGCCATCTACTTCGCATTGATTTGAGGCTAAATCATGTGTTTCGCTCGGTTTTGAAGCTAACTCGTTTGTTTCGCATGCTGTTGAAGCTAAATCATGTATATCACAAGTATTTGAAGCTATATCATACGTTTCGCATGGATTCCAAGATAACCCTTCTAATTCGCATTGATTTGAAGATAAATCATGTGTTTCGCTTGGATTTGAAGCTAAGTCGTTTGTTTCGCATGCTGTTGAAGCTAAATCAAGTGTATCAAAAGTATTTGAAGCTAAACCATTTGCTTCGCATGGATTCGAAGATCAGCCTTCTACTTCGCATTGATTTGAGGCTAAATCATGTGTTCCGCATGGATTTTAAGCTAACTCGTTTGTATCGCATGCTGTTGAAGCTAAATCATATATATCACAAGTATTTGAAGCTAAACCATTTGTTTCGCATTTATTACAAGCTAAGCCTTCTACTTCGCATTGATTTGAGGCTAAATCATGTGTTTCGCTTGGTTTTGAAGCTAACTCGTTTTTTTCGCATGCAGTTGTAACTAAATCATGTATATCACAAGTATTTGAAGCTAAACCATTTGCTTCGCATGGATTCGAAGATCAGCCTTCTACTTCGCATTGATTTTAATCTAAATCATGTGTTTCGCATGGATTTGAAGCTAACTCGTTTGTTTCGCATGCAGTTGAAGCTGAATCATGTATATCACAAGTATTTGAAGCTAAACCATTTGTTACGCATGGTTTCGAAGATCAGCCTTCTACTTCGCATTGATTTGAAGCTAAATCATGTGTTTCGCATGGATTTGAAGCTAACTCGTTTGTTTCGCATGCTGTTGAAGCTAAATCATATATATCACAAGTATTTGAAGCTAAACCATTTGTTTCGCATTTATTCGAAAGCTAAGCCTTCTACTTCGCATTGATTTGAGGCTAAATCATGTGTTTCGCTTGGTTTTGAAGCTAACTCGTATTTTTCGCATGCTGTTGAAGCTAAATCATGTATATCACAAGTATTTGAAGCTATATCATACGTTTCGCATGGATTCCAAGACGACCCTTCTAATTCGCATTGATTTGAAGCTAAATCATGTGTTTCGCAAGGATTTGAAGCTCACTCGTTTGTTTCGCATGCTGTTGAAGCTAACTCAAGTGTATCAAAAGTATTTGAAGCTAAACCATTTGCTTCGCATGGATTCGAAGATCAGCCTTCTACTTCGCATTGATTTGAAGCTAAATCATGTGTTTCGCATGGATTTGAAGCTAACTCGTTTGTTTCGCATGCTGTTGAAGCTAAATCATGTATATCACAAGTATTTGAAGCTATATCATACGTTCCGCATGCATTCCAAGATAACCCTTCTAATTCGCATTGATTTGAAGATAAATCATGTGTTTCGCTCGGATTTGAAGCTAACGCGTTTGTTTCGCATGCTGTTGAAGCTAAATCATATACATCACAAGTATTTGAAGCTAAACCATTTGTTTCGCATTTATTCGAAAGCTAAGCCTTCTACTTCGCATTGATTTGAGGCTAAATCATGTGTTTCGCTTGGTTTTGAAGCTAACTCGTATTTTTCGCATGCTGTTGAAGCTAAATCATGTATATCACAAGTATTTGAAGCTATATCATACGTTTCGCATGGATTCCAAGACGACCCTTCTAATTCGCATTGATTTGAAGCTAAATCATGTGTTTCGCAAGGATTTGAAGCTCACTCGTTTGTTTCGCATGCTGTTGAAGCTAACTCAAGTGTATCAAAAGTATTTGAAGCTAAACCATTTGCTTCGCATGGATTCGAAGATCAGCCTTCTACTTCGCATTGATTTGAAGCTAAATCATGTGTTTCGCATGGATTTGAAGCTAACTCGTTTGTTTCGCATGCTGTTGAAGCTAAATCATGTATATCACAAGTATTTGAAGCTATATCATACGTTCCGCATGCATTCCAAGATAACCCTTCTAATTCGCATTGATTTGAAGATAAATCATGTGTTTCGCTCGGATTTGAAGCTAACGCGTTTGTTTCGCATGCTGTTGAAGCTAAATCATATACATCACAAGTATTTGAAGCTAAACCATTTGTTACGCATGGATTCGAAGATCAGCCTTCTACTTCGCATTGATTTGAAGCTAAATCATGTGTTTCGCATGGATTTGAAGATAACTCGTTTGTTTCGCATGATGTTGAAGCTGAATCATGTATATCACAAGTATTTGAAGCTAAACTATTCGTTTCGCATGGATTCGAAGATAAGCCTTCCACTTCGCATTGATTTGATGCTAAATCGGTTTTCCGCATGAATTTTAAGCTAACTCGTTTGTTTCGCATGCAGTTGAAGCGAAATCATGTATATCACAAGTATTTGAAGCTATATCATACGTTCCGCATGCATTCCAAGATAACCCTTCTAATTCGCATTGATTTGAAGATAAATCATGTGTTTCGCTTGGATTTGAAGCTAAGTCGTTTGTTTCGCATGCTGTTGAAGCTAAATCAAGTGTATCAAAAGTATTTGAAGCTAAACCATTTGCTTCGAATGGATTCGAAGATCAGCCTTCTACTTCGCATTGATTTGATGCTAAATCATGTGTTTCGAATGGATTTGAAGCTAACTCGTTTGTTTCGCATGCTGTTGAAGCTAAATCATGTATATCACAAGTATTTGAAGCTAAACCATTTGTATCGCATTGATTTGAAGCTAAATCATGTGTTTCGCATGGATTTGAAGCTAACTCGTTTGTTTCGCATGCTGTTGAAGCTAAATCATATATATCACAAGTATTTGAAGCTAAACCATTTGTTTCGCATTTATTCGAAGCTAAGCCATCTACTTCGCATTGATTTGAGGCTAAATCATGTGTTTCGCTCGGTTTTGAAGCTAACTCGTTTGTTTCGCATGCTGTTGAAGCTAAATCATGTATATCACAAGTATTTGAAGCTATATCATACGTTTCGCATGGATTCCAAGATAACCCTTCTAATTCGCATAGATTTGAAGATAAATCATGTGTTTCGCTTGGATTTGAATGTAACTCATTTGTTTCGCATGCTGTAGAAGCTAAATCATGTATATCACAAGTATTTGAAGCTAAACCATTTGCTTCGCATGGATTGGAAGATCAGCCTTCTACTTCGCATTGATTTGAAGCTAAATCATGTGTTTCGCATGGATTTGAAGCTAACTCGTTTGTTTCGCATGCTGTTGAAGCTAAATCATATATATCACAAGTATTTGAAGCTAAACCATTTGTTTCGAATTTATTCGAAGCTAAGCCATCTACTTCGCATTGATTTGAGGCTAAATCATGTGTTTCGCTCGGTTTTGAAGCTAACTCGTTTGTTTCGCATGCTGTTGAAGCTAAATCATGTATATCACAAGTATTTGAAGCTATATCATACGTTTCGCATGGATTCCAAGATAACCCTTCTAATTCGCATTGATTTGAAGATAAATCATGTGTTTCGCTTGGATTTGAAGCTAAGTCGTTTGTTTCGCATGCTGTTGAAGCTAAATCAAGTGTATCAAAAGTATTTGAAGCTAAACCATTTGCTTCGCATGGATTCGAAGATCAGCCTTCTACTACGCATTGATTTGAGGCTAAATCATGTGTTCCGCATGGATTTTAAGCTAACTCGTTTGTATCGCATGCTGTTGAAGCTAAATCATATATATCACAAGTATTTGAAGCTAAACCATTTGTTTCGCATTTATTACAAGCTAAGCCTTCTACTTCGCATTGATTTGAGGCTAAATCATGTGTTTCGCTTGGTTTTGAAGCTAACTCGTTTTTTTCGCATGCAGTTGTAACTAAATCATGTATATCACAAGTATTTGAAGCTAAACCATTTGCTTCGCATGGATTCGAAGATCAGCCTTCTACTTCGCATTGATTTTAATCTAAATCATGTGTTTCGCATGGATTTGAAGCTAACTCGTTTGTTTCGCATGCAGTTGAAGCTGAATCATGTATATCACAAGTATTTGAAGCTAAACCATTTGTTACGCATGGTTTCGAAGATCAGCCTTCTACTTCGCATTGATTTGAAGCTAAATCATGTGTTTCGCATGGATTTGAAGCTAACTCGTTTGTTTCGCATGCTGTTGAAGCTAAATCATATATATCACAAGTATTTGAAGCTAAACCATTTGTTTCGCATTTATTCGAAAGCTAAGCCTTCTACTTCGCATTGATTTGAGGCTAAATCATGTGTTTCGCTTGGTTTTGAAGCTAACTCGTATTTTTCGCATGCTGTTGAAGCTAAATCATGTATATCACAAGTATTTGAAGCTATATCATACGTTTCGCATGGATTCCAAGACGACCCTTCTAATTCGCATTGATTTGAAGCTAAATCATGTGTTTCGCAAGGATTTGAAGCTAACTCGTTTGTTTCGCATGCTGTTGAAGCTAACTCAAGTGTATCAAAAGTATTTGAAGCTAAACCATTTGCTTCGCATGGATTCGAAGATCAGCCTTCTACTTCGCATTGATTTGAAGCTAAATCATGTGTTTCGCATGGATTTGAAGCTAACTCGTTTGTTTCGCATGCTGTTGAAGCTAAATCATATATATCACAAGTATTTGAAGCTAAACCATTTGTTTCGCATTTATTCGAAAGCTAAGCCTTCTACTTCGCATTGATTTGAGGCTAAATCATGTGTTTCGCTTGGTTTTGAAGCTAACTCGTATTTTTCGCATGCTGTTGAAGCTAAATCATGTATATCACAAGTATTTGAAGCTATATCATACGTTTCGCATGGATTCCAAGACGACCCTCCTAATTCGCATTGACTTGAAGCTAAATCATGTGTTTCGCAAGGATTTGAAGCTAACTCGTTTGTTTCGCATGCTGTTGAAGCTAACTCAAGTGTATCAAAAGTATTTGAAGCTAAACCATTTGCTTCGCATGGATTCGAAGATCAGCCTTCTACTTCGCATTGATTTGAAGCTAAATCATGTGTTTCGCATGGATTTGAAGCTAACTCGTTTGTTTCGCATGCTGTTGAAGCTAAATCATGTATATCACAAGTATTTGAAGCTAAATCATTTGTTACGCATGGATTCGAAGATCAGCCTTCTACTTCGCATTGATTTGATGCTAAATCATGTGTTTCGCATGGATTTGAAGCTAACACGTTTGTTTCGCATGCTGTTGAAGCTAAATCATATACATCACAAGTATTTGAAGCTAAACCATTTGTTACGCATGGATTCGAAGATCAGCCTTCTACTTCGCATTGATTTGAAGCTAAATCATGTGTTTCGCATGGATTTGAAGATAACTCGTTTGTTTCGCATGCTGTTGAAACTAAATCATATATATCACAAGTATTTGAAGCTAAACCATTTGTTTCGCATTTATTCGAAAGCTAAGCCTTCTACTTCGCATTGATTTGAGGCTAAATCATGTGTTTCGCTTGGTTTTGAAGCTAACTCGTATTTTTCGCATGCTGTTGAAGATAAATCATGTATATCACAAGTATTTGAAGCTATATAATACGTTTCGCATGGATTCCAAGATAACCCTTCTAATTCGCATTGATTTGAAACTAAATCATGTGTTTCGCATGGATTTGAAGCTAACTCGTTTGTTTCGCATGCTGTTGAAGCTAAATCATATATATCACAAGTATTTGAAGCTAAACTATTTGTATCGGATGGGATCGAAGATAAGCCTCCTACTTCGCATTGATTTGAAGCTAAATCATGTGTTTCGCATGGATTTGAAGCTAACTCGTTTGTATCGCACGCTGTTGAAGCTAAATCATATATATCACAAGTATTTGAAGCTAAACCATTTGTTTCGCATTTATTACAAGCTAAGCCTTCTACTTCGCATTGATTTGAGGCTAAATCATGTGTTTCGCTTGGTTTTGAAGCTAACTCGTTTTTTTCGCATGCAGTTGTAACTAAATCATGTATATCACAAGTATTTGAAGCTAAACCATATGCTTCGCATGGATACGAAGATCAGCCTTCTACTTCGCATTGATTTGAAGCTAAATCATGTGTTTCGCATGGATTTGAAGCTAACGCGTTTGTTTCGCATGCTGTTGAAGCTAAATCATATACATCACAAGTATTTGAAGCTAAACCATTTGTTACGCATGGTTTCGAAGATCAGCCTTCTACTTCGCATTGATTTGAAGCTAAATCATGTGTTACGCATGGATTTGAAGCTAACTCGTTTGTTTCGCATGCTGTTGAAGCTAAATCATATATATCACAAGTATTTGAAGCTAAACCATTTGTTTCGCATTTATTCGAAAGCTAAGCCTTCTACTTCGCATTGATTTGAGGCTAAATCATGTGTTTCGCTTGGTTTTGAAGCTAACTCGTATTTTTCGCATGCTGTTGAAGCTAAATCATGTATATCACAAGTATTTGAAGCTATATCATACGTTTCGCATGGATTCCAAGACGACCCTTCTAATTCGCATTGATTTGAAGCTAAATCATGTGTTTCGCAAGGATTTGAAGCTCACTCGTTTGTTTCGCATGCTGTTGAAGCTAACTCAAGTGTATCAAAAGTATTTGAAGCTAAACCATTTGCTTCGCATGGATTCGAAGATCAGCCTTCTACTTCGCATTGATTTGAAGCTAAATCATGTGTTTCGCATGGATTTGAAGCTAACTCGTTTGTTTCGCATGCTGTTGAAGCTAAATCATGTATATCACAAGTATTTGAAGCTATATCATACGTTCCGCATGCATTCCAAGATAACCCTTCTAATTCGCATTGATTTGAAGATAAATCATGTGTTTCGCTCGGATTTGAAGCTAACGCGTTTGTTTCGCATGCTGTTGAAGCTAAATCATATACATCACAAGTATTTGAAGCTAAACCATTTGTTACGCATGGATTCGAAGATCAGCCTTCTACTTCGCATTGATTTGAAGCTAAATCATGTGTTTCGCATGGATTTGAAGATAACTCGTTTGTTTCGCATGATGTTGAAGCTGAATCATGTATATCACAAGTATTTGAAGCTAAACTATTCGTTTCGCATGGATTCGAAGATAAGCCTTCCACTTCGCATTGATTTGATGCTAAATCGGTTTTCCGCATGAATTTTAAGCTAACTCGTTTGTTTCGCATGCAGTTGAAGCGAAATCATGTATATCACAAGTATTTGAAGCTATATCATACGTTCCGCATGCATTCCAAGATAACCCTTCTAATTCGCATTGATTTGAAGATAAATCATGTGTTTCGCTTGGATTTGAAGCTAAGTCGTTTGTTTCGCATGCTGTTGAAGCTAAATCAAGTGTATCAAAAGTATTTGAAGCTAAACCATTTGCTTCGAATGGATTCGAAGATCAGCCTTCTACTTCGCATTGATTTGATGCTAAATCATGTGTTTCGAATGGATTTGAAGCTAACTCGTTTGTTTCGCATGCTGTTGAAGCTAAATCATGTATATCACAAGTATTTGAAGCTAAACCATTTGTATCGCATTGATTTGAAGCTAAATCATGTGTTTCGCATGGATTTGAAGCTAACTCGTTTGTTTCGCATGCTGTTGAAGCTAAATCATATATATCACAAGTATTTGAAGCTAAACCATTTGTTTCGCATTTATTCGAAGCTAAGCCATCTACTTCGCATTGATTTGAGGCTAAATCATGTGTTTCGCTCGGTTTTGAAGCTAACTCGTTTGTTTCGCATGCTGTTGAAGCTAAATCATGTATATCACAAGTATTTGAAGCTATATCATACGTTTCGCATGGATTCCAAGATAACCCTTCTAATTCGCATAGATTTGAAGATAAATCATGTGTTTCGCTTGGATTTGAATGTAACTCATTTGTTTCGCATGCTGTAGAAGCTAAATCATGTATATCACAAGTATTTGAAGCTAAACCATTTGCTTCGCATGGATTGGAAGATCAGCCTTCTACTTCGCATTGATTTGAAGCTAAATCATGTGTTTCGCATGGATTTGCAGCTAACTCGTTTGTTTCGCATGCTGTTGAAGCTAAATCATATATATCACAAGTATTTGAAGCTAAACCATTTGTTTCGAATTTATTCGAAGCTAAGCCATCTACTTCGCATTGATTTGAGGCTAAATCATGTGTTTCGCTCGGTTTTGAAGCTAACTCGTTTGTTTCGCATGCTGTTGAAGCTAAATCATGTATATCACAAGTATTTGAAGCTATATCATACGTTTCGCATGGATTCCAAGATAACCCTTCTAATTCGCATTGATTTGAAGATAAATCATGTGTTTCGCTTGGATTTGAAGCCAAGTCGTTTGTTTCGCATGCTGTTGAAGCTAAATCAAGTGTATCAAAAGTATTTGAAGCTAAACCATTTGCTTCGCATGGATTCGAAGATCAGCCTTCTACTTCGCATTGATTTGAGGCTAAATCATGTGTTCCGCATGGATTTTAAGCTAACTCGTTTGTATCGCATGCTGTTGAAGCTAAATCATATATATCACAAGTATTTGAAGCTAAACCATTTGTTTCGCATTTATTACAAGCTAAGCCTTCTACTTCGCATTGATTTGAGGCTAAATCATGTGTTTCGCTTGGTTTTGAAGCTAACTCGTTTTTTTCGCATGCAGTTGTAACTAAATCATGTATATCACAAGTATTTGAAGCTAAACCATTTGCTTCGCATGGATTCGAAGATCAGCCTTCTACTTCGCATTGATTTTAATCTAAATCATGTGTTTCGCATGGATTTGAAGCTAACTCGTTTGTTTCGCATGCAGTTGAAGCTGAATCATGTATATCACAAGTATTTGAAGCTAAACCATTTGTTACGCATGGTTTCGAAGATCAGCCTTCTACTTCGCATTGATTTGAAGCTAAATCATGTGTTTCGCATGGATTTGAAGCTAACTCGTTTGTTTCGCATGCTGTTGAAGCTAAATCATATATATCACAAGTATTTGAAGCTAAACCATTTGTTTCGCATTTATTCGAAAGCTAAGCCTTCTACTTCGCATTGATTTGAGGCTAAATCATGTGTTTCGCTTGGTTTTGAAGCTAACTCGTATTTTTCGCATGCTGTTGAAGCTAAATCATGTATATCACAAGTATTTGAAGCTATATCATACGTTTCGCATGGATTCCAAGACGACCCTTCTAATTCGCATTGATTTGAAGCTAAATCATGTGTTTCGCAAGGATTTGAAGCTAACTCGTTTGTTTCGCATGCTGTTGAAGCTAACTCAAGTGTATCAAAAGTATTTGAAGCTAAACCATTTGCTTCGCATGGATTCGAAGATCAGCCTTCTACTTCGCATTGATTTGAAGCTAAATCATGTGTTTCGCATGGATTTGAAGCTAACTCGTTTGTTTCGCATGCTGTTGAAGCTAAATCATATATATCACAAGTATTTGAAGCTAAACCATTTGTTTCGCATTTATTCGAAAGCTAAGCCTTCTACTTCGCATTGATTTGAGGCTAAATCATGTGTTTCGCTTGGTTTTGAAGCTAACTCGTATTTTTCGCATGCTGTTGAAGCTAAATCATGTATATCACAAGTATTTGAAGCTATATCATACGTTTCGCATGGATTCCAAGACGACCCTTCTAATTCGCATTGATTTGAAGCTAAATCATGTGTTTCGCAAGGATTTGAAGCTAACTCGTTTGTTTCGCATGCTGTTGAAGCTAACTCAAGTGTATCAAAAGTATTTGAAGCTAAACCATTTGCTTCGCATGGATTCGAAGATCAGCCTTCTACTTCGCATTGATTTGAAGCTAAATCATGTGTTTCGCATGGATTTGAAGCTAACTCGTTTGTTTCGCATGCTGTTGAAGCTAAATCATGTATATCACAAGTATTTGAAGCTAAATCATTTGTTACGCATGGATTCGAAGATCAGCCTTCTACTTCGCATTGATTTGATGCTAAATCATGTGTTTCGCATGGATTTGAAGCTAACACGTTTGTTTCGCATGCTGTTGAAGCTAAATCATATACATCACAAGTATTTGAAGCTAAACCATTTGTTACGCATGGATTCGAAGATCAGCCTTCTACTTCGCATTGATTTGAAGCTAAATCATGTGTTTCGCATGGATTTGAAGATAACTCGTTTGTTTCGCATGCTGTTGAAACTAAATCATATATATCACAAGTATTTGAAGCTAAACCATTTGTTTCGCATTTATTCGAAAGCTAAGCCTTCTACTTCGCATTGATTTGAGGCTAAATCATGTGTTTCGCTTGGTTTTGAAGCTAACTCGTATTTTTCGCATGCTGTTGAAGATAAATCATGTATATCACAAGTATTTGAAGCTATATAATACGTTTCGCATGGATTCCAAGATAACCCTTCTAATTCGCATTGATTTGAAACTAAATCATGTGTTTCGCATGGATTTGAAGCTAACTCGTTTGTTTCGCATGCTGTTGAAGCTAAATCATATATATCACAAGTATTTGAAGCTAAACTATTTGTATCGGATGGGATCGAAGATAAGCCTCCTACTTCGCATTGATTTGAAGCTAAATCATGTGTTTCGCATGGATTTGAAGCTAACTCGTTTGTATCGCACGCTGTTGAAGCTAAATCATATATATCACAAGTATTTGAAGCTAAACCATTTGTTTCGCATTTATTAGAAGCTAAGCCTTCTACTTCGCATTGATTTGAGGCTAAATCATGTGTTTCGCTTGGTTTTGAAGCTAACTCGTTTTTTTCGCATGCAGTTGTAGCTAAATCATGTATATCACAAGTATTTGAAGCTAAACCGTTTGCTTCGCATGGATTCGAAGATCAGCCTTCTACTTCGCATTGATTTTAATCTAAATCATGTGTTTCGCATGGATTTGAAGATCAGCCTTCTACTTCGCATTGATTTGAAGCTGAATCATGTACATCACAAGTATTTGAAGCTAAACCATTTGTTACGCATGGATTCGAAGATCAGCCTTCTACTTCGCATTGATTTGAAGCTAAATCATGTGTTTCGCATGGATTTGAAGCTAACTCGTTTGTTTCGCATGCTGTTGAAGCTAAATCATATATATCACAAGTATTTGAAGCTAAGCCATTTGTATCGCATTGATTTGAAGCTAAATCATGTGTTTCGCATGGATTTGAAGCTAACTCGTTTGTTTCGCATGCTGTTGAAGCTAAATCATATATATCACAAGTATTTGAAGCTAAACCATTTGTTTCGCATTTATTCGAAGCTAAGCCATCTACTTCGCATTGATTTGAGGCTAAATCATGTGTTTCGCTCGGTTTTGAAGCTAACTCGTTTGTTTCGCATGCTGTTGAAGCTAAATCATGTATATCACAAGTATTTGAAGCTATATCATACGTTTCGCATGGATTCCAAGATAACCCTTCTAATTCGCATAGATTTGAAGATAAATCATGTGTTTCGCTTGGATTTGAATGTAACTCATTTGTTTCGCATGCTGTAGAAGCAAAATCATGTATATCACAAGTATTTGAAGCTAAACCATTTGCTTCGCATGGATTGGAAGATCAGCCTTCTACTTCGCATTGATTTGAAGCTAAATCATGTGTTTCGCATGGATTTGAAGCTAACTGGTTTGTTTCGCATGCTGTTGAAGCTAAATCATATATATCACAAGTATTTGAAGCTAAACCATTTGTTTCGAATTTATTCGAAGCTAAGCCATCTACTTCGCATTGATTTGAGGCTAAATCATGTGTTTCGCTCGGTTTTGAAGCTAACTCGTTTGTTTCGCATGCTGTTGAAGCTAAATCATGTATATCACAAGTATTTGAAGCTATATCATACGTTTCGCATGGATTCCAAGATAACCCTTCTAATTCGCATTGATTTGAAGATAAATCATGTGTTTCGCTTGGATTTGAAGCTAAGTCGTTTGTTTCGCATGCTGTTGAAGCTAAATCAAGTGTATCAAAAGTATTTGAAGCTAAACCATTTGCTTCGCATGGATTCGAAGATCAGCCTTCTACTTCGCATTGATTTGAGGCTAAATCATGTGTTCCGCATAGATTTTAAGCTAACTCGTTTGTATCGCATGCTGTTGAAGCTAAATCATATATATCACAAGTATTTGAAGCTAAACCATTTGTTTCGCATTTATTACAAGCTAAGCCTTCTACTTCGCATTGATTTGAGGCTAAATCATGTGTTTCGCTTGGTTTTGAAGCTAACTCGTTTTTTTCGCATGCAGTTGTAACTAAATCATGTATATCACAAGTATTTGAAGCTAAACCATTTGCTTCGCATGGATTCGAAAGCTAAGCCTTCTACTTCGCATTGATTTGAGGCTAAATCATGTGTTTCGCTTGGTTTTGAAGCTAACTCGTATTTTTCGCATGCTGTTGAAGCTAAATCATGTATATCACAAGTATTTGAAGCTATATCATACGTTTCGCATGGATTCCAAGACGACCCTTCTAATTCGCATTGATTTGAAGCTAAATCATGTGTTTCGCAAGGATTTGAAGCTAACTCGTTTGTTTCGCATGCTGTTGAAGCTAACTCAAGTGTATCAAAAGTATTTGAAGCTAAACCATTTGCTTCGCATGGATTCGAAGATCAGCCTTCTACTTCGCATTGATTTGAAGCTAAATCATGTGTTTCGCATGGATTTGAAGCTAACTCGTTTGTTTCGCATGCTGTTGAAGCTAAATCATGTATATCACAAGTATTTGAAGCTAAACCATTTGTTACGCATGGATTCGAAGATCAGCCTTCTACTTCGCATTGATTTGATGCTAAATCATGTGTTTCGCATGGATTTGAAGCTAACGCGTTTGTTTCGCATGCTGTTGAAGCTAAATCATATACATCACAAGTATTTGAAGCTAAACCATTTGTTACGCATGGATTCGAAGATCAGCCTTCTACTTCGCATTGATTTGAAGCTAAATCATGTGTTTCGCATGGATTTGAAGATAACTCGTTTGTTTCGCATGCTGTTGAAACTAAATCATATATATCACAAGTATTTGAAGCTAAACCATTTGTTTCGCATTTATTCGAAAGCTAAGCCTTCTACTTCGCATTGATTTGAGGCTAAATCATGTGTTTCGCTTGGTTTTGAAGCTAACTCGTATTTTTCGCATGCTGTTGAAGATAAATCATGTATATCACAAGTATTTGAAGCTATATAATACGTTTCGCATGGATTCCAAGATAACCCTTCTAATTCGCATTGATTTGAAACTAAATCATGTGTTTCGCATGGATTTGAAGCTAACTCGTTTGTTTCGCATGCTGTTGAAGCTAAATCATATATATCACAAGTATTTGAAGCTAAACTATTTGTATCGGATGGGATCGAAGATAAGCCTCCTACTTCGCATTGATTTGAAGCTAAATCATGTGTTTCGCATGGATTTGAAGCTAACTCGTTTGTATCGCACGCTGTTGAAGCTAAATCATATATATCACAAGTATTTGAAGCTAAACCATTTGTTTCGCATTTATTAGAAGCTAAGCCTTCTACTTCGCATTGATTTGAGGCTAAATCATGTGTTTCGCTTGGTTTTGAAGCTAACTCGTTTTTTTCGCATGCAGTTGTAGCTAAATCATGTATATCACAAGTATTTGAAGCTAAACCGTTTGCTTCGCATGGATTCGAAGATCAGCCTTCTACTTCGCATTGATTTTAATCTAAATCATGTGTTTCGCATGGATTTGAAGATCAGCCTTCTACTTCGCATTGATTTGAAGCTGAATCATGTACATCACAAGTATTTGAAGCTAAACCATTTGTTACGCATGGATTCGAAGATCAGCCTTCTACTTCGCATTGATTTGAAGCTAAATCATGTGTTTCGCATGGATTTGAAGCTAACTCGTTTGTTTCGCATGCTGTTGAAGCTAAATCATATATATCATAAGTATTTGAAGCTAAACCATTTGTATCGCATTGATTTGAAGCTAAATCATGTGTTTCGCATGGATTTGAAGCTAACTCGTTTGTTTCGCATGCTGTTGAAGCTAAATCATATATATCACAAGTATTTGAAGCTAAACCATTTGTTTCGCATTTATTCGAAGCTAAGCCATCTACTTCGCATTGATTTGAGGCTAAATCATGTGTTTCGCTCGGTTTTGAAGCTAACTCGTTTGTTTCGCATGCTGTTGAAGCTAAATCATGTATATCACAAGTATTTGAAGCTATATCATACGTTTCGCATGGATTCCAAGATAACCCTTCTAAATCGCATAGATTTGAAGATAAATCATGTGTTTCGCTTGGATTTGAATGTAACTCATTTGTTTCGCATGCTGTAGAAGCTAAATCATGTATATCACAAGTATTTGAAGCTAAACCATTTGCTTCGCATGGATTGGAAGATCAGCCTTCTACTTCGCATTGATTTGAAGCTAAATCATGTGTTTCGCATGGATTAGAAGCTAACTCGTTTGTTTCGCATGCTGTTGAAGCTAAATCATATATATCACAAGTATTTGAAGCTAAACCATTTGTTTCGAATTTATTCGAAGCTAAGCCATCTACTTCGCATTGATTTGAGGCTAAATCATGTGTTTCGCTCGGTTTTGAAGCTAACTCGTTTGTTTCGCATGCTGTTGAAGCTAAATCATGTATATCACAAGTATTTGAAGCTATATCATACATTTCGCATGGATTCCAAGATAACCCTTCTAATTCGCATTGATTTGAAGATAAATCATGTGTTTCGCTTGGATTTGAAGCTAAGTCGTTTGTTTCGCATGCTGTTGAAGCTAAATCAAGTGTATCAAAAGTATTTGAAGCTAAACCATTTGCTTCGCATGGATTCGAAGATCAGCCTTCTACTTCGCATTGATTTGAGGCTAAATCATGTGTTCCGCATGGATTTTAAGCTAACTCGTTTGTATCGCATGCTGTTGAAGCTAAATCATATATATCACAAGTATTTGAAGCTAAACCATTTGTTTCGCATTTATTACAAGCTAAGCCTTCTACTTCGCATTGATTTGAGGCTAAATCATGTGTTTCGCTTGGTTTTGAAGCTAACTCGTTTTTTTCGCATGCAGTTGTAACTAAATCATGTATATCACAAGTATTTGAAGCTAAACCATTTGCTTCGCATGGATTCGAAGATCAGCCTTCTACTTCGCATTGATTTTAATCTAAATCATGTGTTTCGCATGGATTTGAAGCTAACTCGTTTGTTTCGCATGCAGTTGAAGCTGAATCATGTATATCACAAGTATTTGAAGCTAAACCATTTGTTACGCATGGTTTCGAAGATCAGCCTTCTACTTCGCATTGATTTGAAGCTAAATCATGTGTTTCGCATGGATTTGAAGCTAACTCGTTTGTTTCGCATGCTGTTGAAGCTAAATCATATATATCACAAGTATTTGAAGCTAAACCATTTGTTTCGCATTTATTCGAAAGCTAAGCCTTCTACTTCGCATTGATTTGAGGCTAAATCATGTGTTTCGCTTGGTTTTGAAGCTAACTCGTATTTTTCGCATGCTGTTGAAGCTAAATCATGTATATCACAAGTATTTGAAGCTATATCATACGTTTCGCATGGATTCCAAGACGACCCTTCTAATTCGCATTGATTTGAAGCTAAATCATGTGTTTCGCAAGGATTTGAAGCTAACTCGTTTGTTTCGCATGCTGTTGAAGCTAACTCAAGTGTATCAAAAGTATTTGAAGTTAAACCATTTGCTTCGCATGGATTCGAAGATCAGCCTTCTACTTCGCATTGATTTGAAGCTAAATCATGTGTTTCGCATGGATTTGAAGCTAACTCGTTTGTTTCGCATGCTGTTGAAGCTAAATCATATATATCACAAGTATTTGAAGCTAAACCATTTGTTTCGCATTCATTCGAAAGCTAAGCCTTCTACTTCGCATTGATTTGAGGCTAAATCATGTGTTTCGCTTGGTTTTGAAGCTAACTCGTATTTTTCGCATGCTGTTGAAGCTAAATCATGTATATCACAAGTATTTGAAGCTATATCATACGTTTCGCATGGATTCCAAGACGACCCTTCTAATTCGCATTGATTTGAAGCTAAATCATGTGTTTCGCAAGGATTTGAAGCTAACTCGTTTGTTTCGCATGCTGTTGAAGCTAAATCATGTATATCACAAGTATTTGAAGCTATATCATACGTTTCGCATGGATTCCAAGACGACCCTTCTAATTCGCATTGATTTGAAGCTAAATCATGTGTTTCGCAAGGATTTGAAGCTAACTCGTTTGTTTCGCATGCTGTTGAAGCTAACTCAAGTGTATCAAAAGTATTTGAAGCTAAACCATTTGCTTCGCATGGATTCGAAGATCAGCCTTCTACTTCGCATTGATTTGAAGCTAAATCATGTGTTTCGCATGGATTTGAAGCTAACTCGTTTGTTTCGCATGCTGTTGAAGCTAAATCATGTATATCACAAGTATTTGAAGCTAAACCATTTGTTACGCATGGATTCGAAGATCAGCCTTCTACTTCGCATTGATTTGATGCTAAATCATGTGTTTCGCATGGATTTGAAGCTAACGCGTTTGTTTCGCATGCTGTTGAAGCTAAAT
The DNA here is from genome assembly GCF_051020955.1 of Megalopta genalis. Taxonomy (NCBI): domain Eukaryota; kingdom Metazoa; phylum Arthropoda; class Insecta; order Hymenoptera; family Halictidae; genus Megalopta; species Megalopta genalis. The sequence goes on from NW_027476470.1 coordinate 211,533, forward strand.
CATATACATCACAAGTATTTGAAGCTAAACCATTTGTTACGCATGGATTCGAAGATCAGCCTTCTACTTCGCATTGATTTGAAGCTAAATCATGTGTTTCGCATGGATTGAAGATAACTCGTTTGTTTCGCATGCTGTTGAAACTAAATCATATATATCACAAGTATTTGAAGCTAAACCATTTGTGTCGCATTTATTCGAAAGCTAAGCTTCTACTTCGCATTGATTTGAGGCTAAATCATGTGTTTCGCTTGGTTTTGAAGCTAACTCGTATTTTTCGCATGCTGTTGAAGCTAAATCATGTATATCACAAGTATTTGAAGCTATATCATACGTTTCGCATGGATTCCAAGATAACCCTTCAAATTCGCATTGATTTGAAGCTAAATCATGTGTTTCGCATGGATTTGAAGCTAACTCGTTTGTTTCGCATGCTGTTGAAGCTAAATCATATATGTCACAAGTATTTGAAGCTAAACTATTTGTATCGGATGGGATCGAAGATAAGCCTCCTACTTCGCATTGATTTGAAGCTAAATCATGTGTTTCGCATGGATTTGAAGCTAACTCGTTTGTATCGCACGCTGTTGAAGCTAAATCATATATATCACAAGTATTTGAAGCTAAACCATTTGTTTCGCATTTATTCGAAGCTAAGCCTTCTACTTCGCATTGATTTGAGGCTAAATCATGTGTTTCGCTTGGTTTTGAAGCTAACTCGTTTTTTTCGCATGCAGTTGTAGCTAAATCATGTATATCACAAGTATTTGAAGATAAACCATTTGCTTCGCATGGATTCGAAGATCAGCCTTCTACTTCGCATTGATTTTAATCTAAATCATGTGTTTCGCATGGATTTGAAGCTAACTCGTTTGTTTCGTATGCAGTTGAAGCTGAATCATGTATATCACAAGTATTTGAAGCTAAACCATTTGTTACGCATGGATTCGAAGATCAGCCTTCTACTTCGCATTGATTTGAAGCTAAATCATGTGTTTCGCATGGATTTGAAGCTAACTCGTTTGTTTCGCATGGTGTTGAAGCTAAATCATGTATATCACAAGTATTTGAAGCTAAACCATTTGTTACGCATGTATTCGAAGATCAGCCTTCTACTTAGCATTGATTTGATGCTAAATCATGTGTTTCGCATGGATTTGAAGCTAACGCGTTTGTTTCGCATGCTTTTGAAGCTAAATCATGTATATCACAAGCATTTGAAGCTAAACCATTTGCTTCGCATGGATTCGAAGATCAGCCTTCTACTTCGCATTGATTTGATGCTAAATCATGTGTTTCGCATGGATTTGAAGCTAACTCGTTTGTTTCGCATGCTGTTGAAGCTAAATCATGTATATCACAAGTATTTGAAGCTAAACCATTTGCTTCGCATGGATTCGAAGATCAGCCTTCTACTTCGCATTGATTTTAATCTAAATCATGTGTTTCGCATGGATTTGAAGCTAACTCGTTTGTTTCGCATGCAGTTGAAGCTGAATCATGTATATCACAAGTATTTGAAGCTAAACCATTTGTTACGCATGGATTCGAGGATCAGCCTTCTACTTCGCATTGATTTGAAGCTAAATCATGTGTTTCGCATGGATTTGAAGATAACTCGTTTGTTTCGCATGCTGTTGAAGCTAAATCATATATATCACAAGTATTTGAAGCTAAACCATTTGTTTCGCATTTATTCGAAAGCTAAGCCTTCTACTTCGCATTGATTTGAGGCTAAATCATGTGTTTCGCTTGGTTTTGAAGCTAACTCGTATTTTTCGCATGCTGTTTAAGCTAAATCATGTATATCACAAGTATTTGAAGCTATATCATACGTTTCGCATGGATTCCAAGACGACCCTTCTAATTCGCATTGATTTGAAGCTAAATCATGCGTTTCGCAAGGATTTGAAGCTAACTCGTTTGTTTCGCATGCTGTTGAAGCTAACTCAAGTGTATCAAAAGTATTTGAAGCTAAACCATATGCTTCGCATGGATACGAAGATCAGCCTTCTACTTCGCATTGATTTGAAGCTAAATCATGTGTTTCGCATGGATTTGAAGCTAACGCGTTTGTTTCGCATGCTGTTGAAGCTAAATCATATACATCACAAGTATTTGAAGCTAAACCATTTGTTACGCATGGATTCGAAGATCAGCCTTCTACTTCGCATTGATTTGAAGCTAAATCATGTGGTTTCGCATGGATTTGAAGATAACTCGTTTGTTTCGCATGCAGTTGAAGCTAAATCATATATATCAGAAGTACTTGAAGCTAAACCATTTGTTTCGCATTTATTCGAAAGCTAAGCCTTCTTCTTCGCATTGATTTGAGGCTAAATCATGTGTTTCGCTTGGTTTTGAAGCTAACTCGTATTTTTCGCATGCTGTTGAAGATAAATCATGTATATCACAAGTATTTGAAGCTATATAATACGTTTCGCATGGATTCCAAGATAACCCTTCTAATTCGCAATGATTTGAAACTAAATCATGTGTTTCGCATGCATTTGAAGCTAACTCGTTTGTTTCGCATGCTGTTGAAGCTAAATCATATATATCACAAGTATTTGAAGCTAAACTATTTGTATCGGATGGGATCGAAGATAAGCCTCCTACTTCGCATTGATTTGAAGCTAAATCATGTGTTTCGCATGGATTTGAAGCTAACTCGTTTGTATCGCACGCTGTGAAGCTAAATCATATATATCACAAGTATTTGAAGCTAAACCATTTGTTTCGCATTTATTAGAAGCTAAGCCTTCTACTTCGCATTGATTTGAGGCTAAATCATGTGTTTCGCTTGGTTTGAAGCTAACTCGTTTTTTTCGCATGCAGTTGTAGCTAAATCATGTATATCACAAGTATTTGAAGCTAAACCGTTTGCTTCGCATGGATTCGAAGATCAGTCTTCTACTTCGCATTGATTTTAATCTAAATCATGTGTTTCGCATGGATTTGAAGATCAGCCTTCTACTTCGCATTGATTTGAAGCTGAATCATGTATATCACAAGTATTTGAAGCTAAACCATTTGTTACGCATGGATTCGAAGATCAGCCTTCTACTTCGCATTGATTTGAAGCTAAATCATGTGTTTCGCATGGATTTGAAGCTAACTCGTTTGTTTCGCATGCTGTTGAAGCTAAATCATATATATCACAAGTATTTGAAGCTAAACCATTTGTTTCGCATTTATTCGAAAGCTAAGCCTTCTACTTCGCATTGATTTGAGGCTAAATCATGTGTTTCGCTTGGTTTTGAAGCTAACTCGTATTTTTCGCATGCTGTTGAAGCTAAATCATGTATATCACAAGTATTTGAAGGTATATCATACGTTTCGCATGGATTCCAAGACGACCCTTCTAATTCGCATTGATTTGAAGCTAAATCATGTGTTTCGCATGGATTTGAAGCTAACTCGTTTGTTTCGCATGGTGTTGAAGCTAAATCATGTATATCACAAGTATTTGAAGCTAAACCATTTGTTACGCATGTATTCGAAGATCAGCCTTCTACTTAGCATTGATTTGATGCTAAATCATGTGTTTCGCATGGATTTGAAGCTAACGCGTTTGTTTCGCATGCTTTTGAAGCTAAATCATGTATATCACAAGTATTTGAAGCTAAACCATTTGCTTCGCATGGATTCGTAGATCAGCCTTCTACTTAGCATTGATTTGATGCTAAATCATGTGTTTCGCTTGGTTTGAAGCTAACTCGTTTTTTTCGCATGCAGTTGTAGCTAAATCATGTATATCACAAGTATTTGAAGCTAAACCGTTTGCTTCGCATGGATTCGAAGATCAGTCTTCTACTTCGCATTGATTTTAATCTAAATCATGTGTTTCGCATGGATTTGAAGATCAGCCTTCTACTTCGCATTGATTTGAAGCTGAATCATGTATATCACAAGTATTTGAAGCTAAACCATTTGTTACGCATGGATTCGAAGATCAGCCTTCTACTTCGCATTGATTTGAAGCTAAATCATGTGTTTCGCATGGATTTGAAGCTAACTCGTTTGTTTCGCATGCTGTTGAAGCTAAATCATATATATCACAAGTATTTGAAGCTAAACCATTTGTTTCGCATTTATTCGAAAGCTAAGCCTTCTACTTCGCATTGATTTGAGGCTAAATCATGTGTTTCGCTTGGTTTTGAAGCTAACTCGTATTTTTCGCATGCTGTTGAAGCTAAATCATGTATATCACAAGTATTTGAAGCTATATCATACGTTTCGCATGGATTCAAGACGACCCTTCTAATTCGCATTGATTTGAAGCTAAATCATGTGTTTCGCATGGATTTGAAGCTAACTCGTTTGTTTCGCATGGTGTTGAAGCTAAATCATGTATATCACAAGTATTTGAAGCTAAACCATTTGTTACGCATGTATTCGAAGATCAGCCTTCTACTTAGCATTGATTGATGCTAAATCATGTGTTTCGCATGGATTTGAAGCTAACGCGTTTGTTTCGCATGCTTTTGAAGCTAAATCATGTATATCACAAGTATTTGAAGCTAAACCATTTGCTTCGCATGGATTCGAAGATCAGCCTTCTACTTCGCATTGATTTGATGCTAAGTCATGTGTTTCGCATGGATTTGAAGCTAACTCGTTTGTTTCGCATGCTGTTGAATCTAAATCATGTATATCACAAGTATTTGAAGCTAAACCATTTGCTTCGCATGGATTCGAAGCTAAGCCTTCTACTTCGCATTGATTTGAGGCTAAATCATGTGTTTCGCTTGGTTTTGAAGCTAACTCGTTTGTTTCGCATGCTGTTGAAGCTAAATCATGTATATCATAAGTATTTGAAGCTATTTCATACGTTTCGCATGGATTCCAAGATAACCCTTCTAATTCGCATTGATTTGAAACTAAATCATGTGTTTCGCATGGATTTGAAGCTAACTCGTTTGTATCGCACGCTGTTGAAGCTAAATCATATATATCACAAGTATTGAAGCTAAACCATTTGTTTCGCATTTATTACAAGCTAAGCCTTCTACTTCGCATTGATTTGAGGCTAAATCATGTGTTTCGCTTGGTTTTGAAGCTAACTCGTTTTTTTCGCATGCAGTTGTAGCTAAATCATGTATATCACAAGTATTTGAAGCTAAACCATTTGCTTCGCATGGATTCGAAGATCAGCCTTCTACTTCGCATTGATTTTAATCTAAATCATGTGTTTCGCATGGATTTGAAGCTAACTCGTTTGTTTCGCATGCAGTTGAAGCTGAATCATCTATATCACAAGTATTTGAAGCTAAACCATTTGTTACGCATGGATTCGAGGATCAGCCTTCTACTTCGCATTGATTTGAAGCTAAATCATGTGTTTCGCATGGATTTGAAGCTAACTCGTTTGTTTCGCATGCTGTTGAAGCTAAATCATATATATCACAAGTATTTGAAGCTAAACCATTTGTTTCGCATTTATTCGAAAGCTGAGCCTTCCACTTCGCATTGATTTGAGGCTAAATCATGTGTTTCGCTTGGTTTGAAGCTAACTCGTATTTTTCGCATGCTGTTGAAGCTAAATCATGTATATCACAAGTATTTGAAGCTATATCATACGTTTCGCATGGATTCCAAGACGACCCTTCTAATTCGCATTGATTTGAAGCTAAATCATGTGTTTCGCAAGGATTTGAAGCTAACTCGTTTGTTTCGCATGCTGTTGAAGCTAAATCATGTATATCACAAGTATTTGAAGTTAAACCATTTGTATCGCATGGGATCGAAGATAAGCCTCATACTTCGCATTGATTGAAGCTAAATCATGTGTTTCGCATGGATTTGAAGCTAACTCGTTTGTTTCGCATGCTGTTGAAGCTAAATCATGTATATCACAAGTATTTGAAGCTAAACCATTTGTTACGCATGTATTCGAAGATCAGCCTTCTACTTAGCATTGATTTGATGCTAAATCATGTGTTTCGCATGGATTTGAAGCTAACGCGTTTGTTTCGCATGCAGTTGAAGCTGAATCATGTATATCACAAGTATTTGAAGCTAAACTATTCGTTTCGCATGGATTCGAAGATAAGCCTTCCACTTCGCATTGATTTGAAGATAAATCATTTGTTTCGCTTGGATTTGAATATAACTCATTTGTTTCGCATGCTGTTGAAGCTAAATCATGTATATCACAAGTATTTGAAGCTAAACCATTTGCTTCGCATGGATTCGAAGATCAGCCTTCTACTTCGCATTGATTTGATGCTAAATCATGTGTTTCGCATGGATTTGAAGCTAACTCGTTTGTTTCGCATGCTGTTGAAGCTAAATCATGTATATCACAAGCATTTGAAGCTAAACCATTTGTATCGCATTGATTTGAAGCTAAATCATGTGTTTCGCATGGATTTGAAGCTAACTCGTTTGTTTCGCATGCTGTTGAAGCTAAATCATGTATATCACAAGTATTTGAAGCTAAACCATTTGTATCGCATGGGATCGAAGATAAGCCTCCTACTTCGCATTGATTTGAAGCTAAATCATGTGTTTCGCATGGATTTCATGCTAACTCGTCTGTTTCGCCTGCTGTTGAAGCTAAATCATGTATATCACAAGTATTTGAAGCAA